>NC_088979.1:65347141-65540744 GCF_963932015.1 Anas acuta | reverse complement strand
TAGATCTGGGCAGATGAACATTTTCTTTGCCTTGAGGGAGATAGGGTCACTGTTCACAGCTGCTCCTACCCTACTCCCTTCTGGTTGATAGCATGGGCAGTGTGTCTGCACAAATGGACAGCACCAGGACTGCTTTAGCTGATGGTAGTGGGTGGCTCAACTAATGGCTATGTTCTGAGATGGAGATATACATAAATGGCTCTGTACAGGGCCATGGTAAGACATTTCAATCATATTGCCATGCCTCCATACCATTTTTAAGGATGGTATAAAATAAAAACCAGAATTAATTATTTAATTAATTGTTAGGTAGCATGGCACCCTGGATATGAGCTTTTCTGAAAACTCAGCCAGCTTGCTTAAGTATAAGCACAATGATAACACGGTTGTCATGCTTTTAGTGCCTGAAACAGTGCCCTGCATATCCCTATCTACTACTCTGTCCCAGTAAATGTAATGACCAGTGCTGCTTTCTGACACCAAGTGGATGGCATGCTCATGTCTGCATGGCTAAATTCCCTTCTCCCTGCATTGTCCCTGTTGTCTCCTGGGGTCCTTGATCTGACCCATTACCTGAGCAATACCTGGGAGACTGCTAGCTGGCATGTGCCCAAAATGTTTCAGGCAGTATACTAGCAATTAAGTGCCATGGATGATCATAGGCCTGGTCCCAAACACTGATTCAAACACTGATTAACTCACAAGGAGAGAGGCAGCTGTTGTGAGCCATGCAGAGTGATGGCTAGCTCACAGGCAGCTTGCTGAGACAAAGCTGTATCACAAAGTGTAAGCCTGTCTTCTGTAAATTCTGCACATTTCCAAGGCTCAGTAGAGAAAAACAAGAGTATGACAACAAGAGAATGCAAAGAATCAAGGCAGTCTGCAGTCTCATCCATAATCCTGGTCTCTACCTCAAAATTTGAAAACTGATGGCTTTTGTCTCACATGTTGGCCTTCATTAGATAGGAGCTATTTGCAGTTGATGGAAGCTGAGGAACCAAAGGGACTTCTCTTTCCTTCTTTAAGGAAATAGAGGATCCTGAACATGAACCTGTTAAGTGGCGCTTGTTATAATAGCAATACATAAAGAAAAAAGTGTCCTCTCCCTTATCTTATCCCCCCCCCCTTTTTTTTTTTTTTGCTGTATTTTATACAGCTATACTGTCTCTTTTATCTGTCTACCATCCACTCTCCCTAATGACTTTTGAGCCTGTTGAGCTCAACCAGGTTTTCGAATGAAGCAGTTTCAAAAGATGATGCCTCGAAGTAAGTGAAGCACTTAATATTGTCATAAATACTGGCAACTGAGTAAAAGAGCACCTATAACCCCTTGTAAAAATAAAGTGAGTATGTTTTGTGCCATGTGGCAGCAACTTGAAGCCAATCAGCAATGATATTCTATATAGTGGCTTTGCTGTCTCTTGTCTGGGATGGTGTTGTAAAGACTGTGAGGGAAAACTTGGTTATTCCAGGCAGAGCCTTTAAGGATTAAAAGACACAAATCTATAGAAAAAACTCATTTCATTAGTCTGTCTGCTCTTAGACAGCATCTGGTCTAAACTCACAGGAGCCTGGCAGGAGACAGCCAGGCTGTGCTGGACATACCTGTTTATGATGCATTGCTTAATTTCCTGATCTCTAATCAGTGTCCCAAGTGGCTTCATCCTAAAATATGTACTTAAATAATTTCTCAAAAAAACCCATATCTTTCTTCCCAAAAACCCTGAAGAACTGCTTAGCTGTACACACTTTCTGGGTATATCTCCAATGCAAGTGTGTTGCTAGCTTCTGCTATGCTGAAAACTCTTGTATACAACCGTAAAGTTCATTTTTATACACACAGTTCATACTTAAGCTAGAGAAGAAAGTATACTCTAAATACAAATCACCGTTCAATTAGGATAGAGGTTGTTTTTCACAGAGTATTTCTGGCACATCCCCAAAAACACACATTACACCTAAAAGATGCAATACTTGAGGATCTTCTTCATTTTATTCAAATTAGCTATATGCCTGCACATCATTTCACCACTGCATGCATCAATTTAGTGAAAAAATAATAATCTACTGCATGTTCTCAGTCTGCATCTTGCTCGTATAAAATCAATTTATCCAGAAAAAGGTTATGTCCTGCTTCTTAAAAAAGGCTATTTTCGTGCCAAATTTCCATTTCAGATCTGAAGCATTTAAGGTAGAGTGTTATTATGAGGACCAAAAGTAAAATAAAATAAAATAAAATAAAATAAAATAAAATAAAATAAAATAAAATAAAATAAAATAAAATAAAATAAAATACAAATAATAATGATAATAATGGTAATAAAAATTATAAGTTTTACACAAGGGAAAACTTGATTTTCTCATGTTTAAAGATGGCACAAAACACATATGCTAGAAAGATGTTTAAAATACCAAACTGTTCGTACCTGACTCAGTCAAATGTGCAAAAAGGGAGGCTGTTGTTATTTTCTGAATAGTGTGGATTATTCCAAACTTCCTCAACTCTGTTAGCTCAAGAGCAGCTGAGACTTACACTGGTGGCTGCAGCCTCAGTCATTTCTCATCTCCCACACACATTTGCTCATGTCAGTGGGAGGCAGTGTGGGCACTGGTTCTGACAGTTTTAAACCAGAATAAATTTTATTTCTCCTAGATTAATTATCTAATGCACTATTGTGAATTAAAACCAGCTTATACAATCTTTGAAGGATGTAGATGGCAAAATAGCAAAAAACAGATTTGACCTTCAGCGATGGAAAATTTCAGCTCACACATAATCATTTCAACATACTCCAGTGGTTGGCTAGAAAGCTACAATTCTAATGAAAAAACTTAAGTCTGAATATTTAGTTGACTTTGTATTGTGGTGACACTGAGACAGCTAACCCAGACAAGTCAGAGGTGAGCAACTACAGTTCTGAGCTGGGGAGGTTAGAGAGGAGCAGGTCTGGAAGGAAAGAAGGGTTCCTCTCCACAGTCTTCTATATAGCCACAGGGTGCTAAGCTCATTCAGAGATTTCTGCTTTTGGAGATTGAATCAACATTACATCCTGGACATGGGACCATTCCCACGCCAGCTCAGTTCATGTAAATGAAAGCATGAAGTTAAATAATGTGTAAATC
Source organism: Anas acuta (assembly GCF_963932015.1). Lineage (NCBI taxonomy): Eukaryota > Metazoa > Chordata > Aves > Anseriformes > Anatidae > Anas > Anas acuta. Next base: position 65,537,621 of record NC_088979.1, on the reverse strand, counting down.
CCTAAATGTCTCTTAGTGCGCCCAGTATAAGCCAGAGTCCAAAATAGTAATGGTATGCAAGAGAAAATTTCTCAGTTAATGAATGGGTTACATTTTTCTGGTTTTGCATATACAGCTATGTTACCTATGTAAAATACAAACTCATGGCTGTGAGACATGCCTGTGATGTTTAATTCTTATCCATTGTAAAATGCTGTTTGCTGACACAATTTGAGATCAGATAAAACACATATGCAAGTAGTATTATTTATTTATTTTTTTGTTAAAGCAGTTAAATAATAAATGTTTTAACATTATTTTTTTATTATATACGTTCCACCTTATTCTTTAACTTGCAGTCAGGCCTCAGACTTAAGATCACCCATGCACATATTAAGAAATAGTGTGTCTGTCAGGGTATTATATTCAAGCTCTAAACTATTTTTTCCCCTGACGCTACTCTTATTACTTATTTTACAGCCTGTTGTTTTGTCAGTTCCCATATTGACTGTGACCACAGAGTATCCTTCTGATAGTGCATTATTAATAGCTATGCATTAATAATAATAAAAAAGCAATAGCAGAAATTATAGTTTTTATCTTTATATTCATGCACTAGCAAAGTAGAAGCTCAATTCAGAATTAATATGGGAATGTTTCAAGCAAATGCAAATAATTATACAAGCATACAATGGCAAAACATGAGTTCTCTGTGGGTGCATGGAGAATTTGACATAATTTGTCTTATTCACAGTTTTAATATTTTAAATAACCAGAATTCTGACTATGTATGCCCACTCCTTTTAACAAATGAGTTGCTATTTCCTCATTTACTGTATGGTGCTTATCCAGAAAAAAAACAAAACAAAACAAAACACAGGAACAACAGATGCCAGCTGCTGAATGTTAGTACTATATTTCACACAATGTTCAATTGCTTCATACCAAGACAATGATCAAGAACAATAATTCTATAAAAATGAAAACTATTATATTCCATTTTGCTTTTTTAAATGAGAGAAAAATAGGGCAAAAAGAAACTGCATGCCACAGAATTATTTTTTTATTGTCAGCCTAACTAACCCACAGTTCTCTTCACTGTATGTTACAGGCAAGTTCATTCCTTCAGAAATACGTAACCTTTTTTTTGGCTGTGGAGTGAAGTATCCCGGTTTACCTTGCTATGCTAACACCTGGGTCTAACTGCTTTAAGAAATTCATGGGTCAGGTTGAGCTGGCTTTCATAGAGTTATGATTAGGGTTTTACAGTTCTGGAAATTAGTCCTATTTGGTCAGGATTTTAATAGTTTTTCTTGGTTTACTACTCTGGATGGAGACCCAGTTTTTATAAGAAAATAATTATTTCCATATTAACTAAGTTTGACAAACAACTGTGTAAGTGAGAGCACAATAATTTGGTAATATACCATATGTTAGTTACACTATTAAGAATTTGGATGCGGTTAGAGGTGTTGTATGTGGAGAACATTGCTATGCTGTTCAAGATCCACATTAAAAACAAGATTCTGATATAGTGCAGGAGCCTAAACTTGTCCCGTCAGTATGAATAAAAGGAAATGAAACCCATGTCATAACAGTTGATTAGGAAAGTTAAAAAAGAAATGCTAAAGTGCACATACAGAGGCATTGCATCATGGTGTCTGGAAATTTGAAATGAGCCATTACTGAGAAAACAGTTAATGAAATTGTCATGCAGCTAAGTTGTACCAATGAGAAGACTATACTTAAAGAGTACTTGCATGTAATATATAAAGTACCATTGTATATTATTGCAAATTGCACAACAGAGAAAAGAATTGGTTAAAAAGACCCAGAAGCTTCTCTTTTCTGTTTTGCTCAGTAGGGACATTTGTGTTTAGGTTTGCATGCAATGAATATGCATAATATTTATCTTTATTCTTGTCGCTGTTTACAACGTATGCTGCTTCTGCATCGGCAAACCATATTTCCCATTTGGGACAAAGCACAATGCATACTACAGAAAGAAGGGTCAGTCTGGGTTTACCGTTATCTTTCAGCTGGGAAATCCCATGATCCAGTTCTTTCTTCGCAGCTTCCTTGGGTCTTCTACCAAACAGCAAATTACATTAAGCCAGGTAGAGAATTTGAAGGAAATCCTCTGTTCCTCTGGCACGAAGTTCAGGTTGCTGGCTGGGTCTAGGGGATTTTATGGGGATTGAAAGGGAACTTCCTTTCGAAACTTTCCATATACTTGTGTATCTGCATGTATACAGACTGTGGGAACTCTGGAGCTCTCCATATTTTCTCTGGCTCACAAGCCATCTCTGCTGTGACTCAGCCTTCCTTAGGTTACAGCTGAAGAGGACGATAATTCTCTTATACCGTCCTAAACAGCTACATTTCAATAGGATGCAAAATACATCCCCAGATCAGTCCAATGATTCAGGTGGTGGAAGAGATGCTTTTGCAGATGGGAGACTTCTGAGTAATCTCTCAAATTACCACAACCTTACTGCAAACAGTTGCAAGTCAGGGCAAACCAGCACAGGGGCAACACCACACAAACCCAACCACTGTGCCACCTGCTTCAGATCACTGAGACAGCCAAGTCATGGCTAAAAAGACTTACAATCTATCCAGACAAAATCAACAGAGATGAGAGTGATCATGGAAACAATTTGCTCCAAAGTTGCTTTGCTGGTCTATGCTGAGTCAGAGAACTGACACAATAGTCAAGAGAATCCTGACAGCTAGGTCACACTGTGCAAGGAGATAGTGGCCATGTTTCCATATTCTACTAGAAGTGCTTTTTGAGCACGTGGTATTTAAATAATAATGTTCTGTTAACACATACCCTTCAAGAAGCAGAGGAATTTGCAGCCCGGTATTTCTGATATGGACAGCTTAAAAATTATACTAAAATTCTATTAGTTTTGATTTCAAAATTATATGTTTTCCTCAGTTTTCAGAAGAGGTAATTGATATAGGTTGCAAGTATTACTAGAGAGACATGTAGTCTGAGGAAATATGCTTTCCTTCTGATGGCATTATGCTCTAAGGTGCCAGACTTCCTTGCATCTCATTTGTGCACTTGCACACTCAGTATTTCCACAAGAAGGATGGTTTCAAAAAAAAGCAAACAACAAACTCACAATTCCATTTTATTTAAACAATGATATATTTCTAATAGATAAAATTTAATTTTCAAGAAATAGTTAATATTCTCTACTGGAAGGGAAGATGACCTCATAAAAGCATGTAGGTACGTTATACAAAAGGGCTGAATTTGTCTCCCTTTTCCTCACATAATTCAGTGGAAAAATACAAACTGCTGTAATGAGGTTTATAAACTACCAACTCTCAAATCTGACTTTAAAATTTGGTTTATTTAGAACATAGAAATACACATGAAATTTAATCAGCATCTCAAGTCACATTATGTACTCTCTGTTCGACAGGAACTGAGCACATAAATTAGCTGAACTGGGAGCTAGTCCCAGATCCATCCCTACTTGGCTACAGCACCTTTTGCTAGGAACTTCCAGCAGGGGAAGCTCTTAGCACATCAGTGTCTTCACACTTCTTCAGAAGAGAGCAAAGTTTAGTCACGACAGAGCAGGAGGTGGTGTGGGGAGGGGGCAAAGAAAGGGAGGAAAGAAGAACCTACTGTGCCATAAAAAGTGATGTTAGCAAATTAGAAAAGAAAAAAAAAAAAAAAAAAAAAAAAAAAGAAGAAAAAAATGTATTCCAATCCAATGTCTTTCTTGCACCATAGAAGTTTGAATCACATATATACAGGCTATACAAGTGCAGGGGCAGGGAGAGCATTTTTTGTATGAAACTTTGTGGCTCACAATACTCCTTCTGTGAGGGAATGGCATCCAGTTTGGGACTGACAGGCAAGGCAGCCTACAAGCTTTGTGCTGGCACACTAATCCCTTGTCTATGGGTTACTGAAAAAGTACTTGCATTTTTGTTCCCAGTTCACCTTGGTGAAAAAAACCAATTCCACATATGATAAATCCAGTGTCTGCAGAAAAGCAGTCACCTAATTGCACAGTGAAGCAGAAGAAAGCCTTGCAAATGGTATACAATTTTCAAAGTGTTCCAAGCCTTAGGCAAAAGCCTTTCAACTGTGTCTAAAACTGAATGATAAAATATGTTGTACAAATTATCTGTGAACAGGAAACATGTGGTAGTGGCAGGGGACTGAAATGTAACACTTGTAAAGAAATGGGAACTGCCAGTCATTTATACCCTTTTACTTTTCTCTCAGTCACAAGTTTCATCATATTTTTTTCGCCATCAGTTGATGTTCAAGTTAATAATAAGACATTTATCAGATCTCACTAGGCCAATTACAGCGTTGCAGCAAAAACAACAAAAAGCAATACCCCATAAGAAGCTAAAGGTTTAGTTTTGTGTCTTTCTTCATATTTTTATAGAGCTTCCGTTTTATCACTGTGGGAATACGTGTGGATAGAATTTTGAAAGAGGTTCAGTACCACAGAAATGCCTGGGATGCCAGTCATCGGCACTTTAGACTAAAGTAATCATAAGTTGAGAGAACTTTCTCAATTCCTGTCTATGAAAAAGTATTAAAAATGAAATAGCGAGAGAGGAAGAAAACGGAAATGCACAATTACTGTTCAGCAGGAATATAAAATAAAATAAAATAAAATGCACAAAAAAGCACCCTTTTATTCTGAAAGCTCATTTCGGCTTCCTTCCTCTTAAAGTTCCTGCAGTAATGGCGTATCTTCTGTTTTTTAAAGATGTAATCTTTATCACCAATACCAACCACTGTGCACTGTGGTCCTCATTGATGGAATTTTTTATAGCTAACCTCCAGAAAACACTTCAAGGGTGAAGGGAAGACAAAAAAAACTTTTTCCTTTTTTTTTTTTTTTTTTTTTTTCACCTTACACTATAAGAAGCAAACAGTACTGCCACAGTATTGCCATATCTCAAGAAATATTTTTGGGGAAAAACTTGAGATTTAAATGTAATGATTAACAATGCCACTTGAAAGCTGCCAAAGAAAAACAACAACAACAACAAACCACTAACAATCAAAAATACCACAGACTTTTATCCATGCCATTTTTTAGATAACTGGGCATATTTAGGCCCTACTTTTCCAAAGCATTCAATACATGAATCATATAAAAGTGTGTGAAAGTCCATCCACTCAGCGCAGTTCTTAAGTGACGTGATGAATGACACCACAAACCTGATTTAAGACAGTATTAGTTCACTGTGTATAGCTGTCCTAATTAGACCACATTAGGTGTCCACAGTTTACTGTAGAACTAGAATCATTCATGCCCATTGTGATAACATGGCTGGTGTAATTTGGTTAACTGGTGAACATGCAACATTAGTGTCTGTCAAATCGAATTCCTGCTGATATTGCCTGTTACATATACGACACAGAGAAGTACTTGAGAAAGTAATCAAAATTTTGATTGTGTCTTAAATAAAATGTCTTGCTTTCAAGTTCTGCTAACAAGTGTAAGAATTAAAGGTTTTCCAGCATTCTGAGAGACTAATGAAGAGGAGGTTGTATGATTTAAAGGCAAGCTCATTGAGCTGGCACTCATTAACATAACTAGGCAAACAATAAGTGCTTTTTTTTATTATTATTATTATTCATTGTCCAAACCCAGGCATTGGAAAAAAAGAAGAAAAAAAAAAGAAAGAAAAGAAAAAAAAAGTCTCAATCATATTTTTAAAAAAGTTTTGTAACTAAAATAAAATCCAAACAAAATTTAAAATTAAAAAATCATGCCTTACCTCAAAGTGTACTTAAAAAAAAAAAAAAGTATTTTTTCTTGGAAGAATGAAAATGGAAAATAATAATTTAAGTTGAAAAGGATAAAAAAATATTTTGAACTATTTTATAATTTTTCAGATGAGCTATTTCCTTTAAATTATTAAAATGAATATTTGCATATTAATTTTATGTTTCCCCTCCCATCCAGTTTTCTGGCCACAAATATTTTCTGCTGAGAATTTCAATTGGTTTTAGTTCCTGTAGCTGTAAATGATGAAAAACTCCTCAGCTCTGTTCCCAGCTGTCCAGAACGGAATCTGCTAGAGAATGTAGTGGCTGCTTCCCAGGTTGCATTTTGATTTCTTTACATGAGAACCAAGAAAACAAGAAGCAATGTTAGTGTCTGTTCTGCTCTTACACTGAAGTACACAAAGATCACTGGGAAGCAGTATTCCTGCTTCCAGCAGGAATACAGCAAGTATTCCTGGCTTTATTTTTTTTCTTTTCAAGATAATTACAATTCAGTGATTCTGTGATAAGTTTTGAAAAATTAGGATTTTTGTTTAGTGGCTTTACTATTTGTCTGAAAAATCCTACTTGCTAAGTTCTGAAATAAATGTCCAGTTGTATTATTTGATAGCTATATGACTTCTGGTCAGTATCTGTACATTTATGTGCTTCATTTTGCCTATCTGCACAGTGGGGATAGTAATGATGGCTTTCTTTGAACAGAGCTTTGAAATCTTTACATCAAAAATAACATATAGCTACATCCAACTGTTCTAAATCATTTGAGCTTTTTCTCCTGCTAATTCTCACTTAGCTTTTGTAAAATAATAAGGAAATATATCTTTTTCTTTCAGTTCTAGTCACTTCTGTTCCCAAACCTAAATTACTAAATTTATGGAAGAAAAAATCCACTGAATAATTATAAATATAGAAATATAAGCTTTATCTAAGGAAACACTGAAGCAATAGAGTGCTGCAGTCTACCAGACTAGTTGGACTTCTGTTGTTCACCATCTTCTGCCATTCTTCCTTCCACATTTAATACTGTCTACTTTATTTCTTTTTAAGAGTTGTGTTACACATCAGAAACTGGAAACACATTGTAAATTTCCTGAATCACATTTAATTCCCAACTACTCAAGTTGATCACCCCTTTCCATACAATAAAGTCCTTTCCTGTTAGAAAAAAGGAAGCATTTGGCATTTGAACAATTTGAAATTGTTGGAGCTTCCCTGAAGCACCTAACTTTCTTTCAGAATTAGGTAGGTTCTCCTAACTCTGCTAAATAATAATGTCAAAATAATGACATCCACAGGTACCTGTCTGTTTTCTTTTTCTTCTGAGGAATACAATTATGGAACAAAATCAGTTTTAAAGGAGAAAAACAGCTTTGTGTCATGCAGGGATAAACAATAGAAAAACTGCATATGCAGTGCAATTGCATATGTGATCAGTTGTTTGAGTGATTTTAGAGGCCCAAAATATCTTGCTTGGCTTCTGGTGGCCTCCACAGAACAGTGCAATGTGCCGCTTTGCACTGTCTACCAACCCCATTAAGACATTTCCAATACGCTTGGAGGGGTTGTTGTGTTTTTATTCTTTGGAATCTACTGTTTTGGAATACAATGTTTTAATTACAATGGGCATATGGATCAGCTGTGGTCTACAAATCACTTGTCAGTTATCATAATGGACCAATGAGCAGATTGATGTCTCTTGACCTTGGTTCCATATGGCAAATGGCAGTAAAAAGTTCTAAAAACTCTAAATACCTAAGATTGCAATTGCTACAGTTGCCAGCTAGGTGCTATGTGATCACAAATGGGAAGGGAGCTGGTTCTTGAGTCAACCTCTCTAATAAGATGTGTCATCACTATGATAAATCCCTGAATGGGGTGTCATGTGTCTAGTGAAGTGAAAAATATTATGAATCTATTTTCTAGGGTTTGCAGGTGTGAGGAATGTCTGTCTACTTGGTTACTGGTGAATATGGATTAATGCAAAGGTGCCACAGGAAAAAAGAAAAAAAAAAAGTGTAGAAAATACCTACTTGGAGAGGGACTCTCTGAATATAAAAATAAATCCTGTCTCATACAGGCTCTGCTGAAGGAAACCTGATCAAAGTATGTATGATGCTGGAAGGGTAAATCACTATAAAACAAAGTCAAAAAGTGTTTTTGTAAGGATGTGCCATTGCTCTACCTTGTCTCCTTGTCAAATGATAAACTAGAAGTCCCTTGGACCCTTGTGGGAGCCATTCTAGGCCAGCTGGTGGGTATCTCACGCTATCCTAATGATGAGCAGCCAACACTGCCACCAGTAGAGAATTTCTCTTTACAGGTTATCTAATTGTCACCTTGCATGTGCACCATATATAGCTGAAAGTTTGACCCAAACTATTTCATAAACCTGAAGGTGTGTTGTTGGTTTCTTTCAGGGGGAAAAATGCTCTCCCAAAACCCAACCAAAACCATTTAACAGCTGAAATAACAGGCCAAGATATTGCTAATTCACTGCTTCAGAGGGGAACTGAATTCAGATCTATTGAGGCAGATGTCTCATGCTGTAGATACTATTCATTTTTCCTAGGTGCTCTTTTCAGTGCATGGAATATCCTATGCTAAATTTAAACAGCCTCTTTTGGCTGGTTCATGCATTGCATCTAACAGAAAAAGCTCTTGCTCCAAACTCAATAGGTGTCTGAAGCATTACAGGTCTTTGAGTGTGAAGGAAAACTAAGAAATGGGAAAAAATACTATTTCTGCATAAGCAGGAACCCTCATGTGAATATGATTAACTAATGTTTTCTCCAACTTCTACCAAGTGGCTTCAGTAAATGACTAAATACATAATGCCATTTGATTCAAGATAAATTCTGTGCTATTTTTCAAATCCCATTTTGAAAGAGTGCTACTCCTGAGAATGTTGCATGGCACAGTGGGCCAACATGTTTTTACAATAATAATAATTTGCATTTTTATTAAGAATTTCATTTTGAAGTATCCCAAAGTGCTTAAAAAAACAAAACAAAACAAAACAAAACAAAACAAAAAAAAAAACAGAGTGTGGCAGATTTGCTATCAGTGTATCAGTGGGAGCAAGGCAGGGCAAGTAGAGAAAACTTTGTGAATAGATATTGCAGTCCTTATTTTATGGAAAGGTTGTGTGGTCTTCAGTGTTTATGTAGGAGAGCTGGGGCCTCATCTCTTTTTGATCTAATCTAAAAAAGTAGTCCAATGGAAGAGAACAAACTAAACCAAATTCATGTTAGGAAAGGATAAGCCTCCTTTAAAATTGCTGTTTTGAGAATGGGAGCTTGTGGTTTTAAAGGAATATATATTTAAACTTGAAACAGAAGCTTCTGAGCTAATTTTTATCTGAACATTCCATATACAAACTATCAGCCAGATTCTCAATCCTTTTGTTCTGCAACACTGCACTGAAGAGAGAAGAAAAACAGGTGTAGCTGGATGTTTTTTACCCTTGTATGAAATGCTGGAAAAGAGACACAAGCTTATCTGATGTGGTTTTAAGTCTCAGCCTTCTGTTTATTGCTGACCCCATAGAGGATGCAATGAATGAATATAAATTATATACATGCTACCTAGGAACTTCATCAGGAAAAGACTGTATTTCTGTAGTTTTTGCATCATTCCTCCAATTTCCCTCAAGCAACCCAGGATACCTGATAAGAATAAAATCACAAAAAGTTCCACGGATTGGAAAAGGGGAAAAAAATCCCCATTTTTAAAAAAGGAAAAAAAAAAAGGAAGTCTTAGGGAACTACAGGCCAGTCAGTCTCATCTCTGTGTCTGGCAAGATCAAGGAGCAGATCCTCCTGGAAACTCTGCTAAGGTACTTGGAAAACAAAGAGGTGATTGGTAACAGATATCATTCCTTCACTAAGGATAAATTGTGCCTGACCAACCTGGTGGCCTTCTATGATGAGGTTACAACAATGATAAATGAGAGAAGAGCAACTGATGTCAGCTACCTGGACTTGTACAAAATATCTGGCACAACATCCTTGTCTCTAAAATGGAGAGACATGGATCTGATGGACGTACCACTCCAGTGGGTAAGGAACTGGTTGAATGGTCTCCCTCAAAGAGTTGTGTTCAATGGCTCAATATCCAAGTGGAGAGAAGTGATGGATGTCATTCCTCAGGGGCTGGTATTGGGACTGATGATGCAAAGATATCTTTGTTGGTGACATGAACAGTGGGATTGAGTGTGTCCTCTGGAATTTTGCCAATGAAACCAAGTTGTGTGGTGTGGTTGATATGCTGGACTGAAGGAATACCATCCAAGAGGGTTTTGAGAGATGGGCCAGTGCAAACTTAGTTCAACAAGGCCAAGTGTAAATTACTGGGTCAGAGCAATTCCAAGCACAAACTGGGCAGAGAGTGGATTGAGATCAGCACTAAGGAGAAGCACTTGAGGGTGTTGGTTGAAGAGAAACTCAACATGAGCAGGCAATGTATACTTGCAGCCCAGAAAGCCAACTGTATCCTGAGTTTCATCAAGAGAAGATGTGCCAGCAGGTAGAGGGAGGTGATTCCTCCCTTTTCTTTGTTCTTGTGAGATTGCACCTGGAGTACTTCAGGGCCCCCAGCATAAGAAGGACATGGACCTGTTGGAGCAAGTACAGAAGAGAGACATAAAGACGATCAGGAGCACCTCTTCTATGAAGACAGGCTGAGGGTGTTGGGATTGTTCGGCCTGGAGAAGAGAAGGCTCCATGGAGAACTTACAGTGGCCTTCCAATAATTAAAAGGGACCTACAGGAAAGCTGGAGCGAGACTCTTTATCAGGGAGTGTAATGATAGGACAATGGGCAATGATTTTAGCTGAAATCTTAGCATTGGATTACGTATAACAAAGCAATTTTTCACTTAGAGGGTGGTGAGTCACTGGAACAGGTTTCCCAGAGAAGTTGTAGATACCCCATCCATGGAATTGTTTAAGGCCAGGTCATGGAATCGTTTAAGGCCAGGTTGGATGGGGCTTTGAGCAACCTGGTCTGGTAGAAAGTGTCCCTGCCTGTTGGGAGAGTGGTACTAGATTATCTTTGAGGTCCCTTCCACCCCAAACCATTCTATGATTCTAAAATTCTATGATTCTATGGGCCTTTGTAATACCTTGGTAAAGGTGTGGCTTTTTGTTGTTGTTGTTGTTTCTTATCACATCAACCTTCTTTCTGTTTCTCTGGCTGTATCTACTGTCTTTTTATCATATATGTTTTTTAAGACTAGGTAGAAATACAATGTGTTCCAGCCTAATTTATGTAAACTACTTCTCTGGAAATCGTGATCTCCCTTTTTATAGGTGGTAGCTTTTGGAAAACCAGATAAACTATTCTAGACTAGATAGAGCTGCATTCATTGCCCTGCCATTACCATTTTAACTCCATCATTACTTTTTTTTTTTTTTCTTTCTATTTTACAGCTTCCTTTGAATAAGAGGATAGGATAGGATAGGATAGGATAGGATAGGATAGGATAGGATAGGATAGGATAGGATAGGATAGGATAGGATAGGATAGGATGGGATGGGATGGGATGGGATGGGATGGGATGGGATGGGACGGGACGGGACGGGACGGGACGGGACGGGACAGGACGGGACGGGACGGGACAGGACGGGAAGGGACGGGACGGGACGGGACGGGACGGGACAAAACTATTAAGGTTGGAAAAGACCTCCAAGATCATCTGGTCCAACCACCAATGTCACCCACTATACCATGTCCCTAAGCACTATGTCCAGCCTTTCCTTGAACACCCACAGGGATGGTGATGTCACCACTTCCCTGGGCAACCCGTTCCAATGCCTGGCCACTCTTCCTGAGAAGAAAAGTCTCCTAATTTCTAAACTGAACCTCCCCTGACACAACTTGAAGCCATCCCCTCTGGTCCTACCCGTGATCAAAGATGATTCCCAGCTCCCCACAACTTCCTTTCAGGTAGTTAGAGAGAACAATAAGTCTCCCCTGAGCATTCTCTTCCTCAGACTAAACAACCCCTGTTCCCTCACCTGCTCCTCTTAGAACTTGTGTTCCCAGTCCTTCACCAGCTTTGTAGCCCTTCTCTGGACACATTCCAGGGCCTCAATGTCCTTCTTGTTGTGATGGACCAAAAACTGAACCCAGTACTCGAGGTGCAGCCACAACAGAGCCAAGTACAGGTGGGTAATAACCCCCCTGGTCCTGCTGGTTACACTAGTCTTGATACAAGCCAGGATGTCGTTGGTTTTCTTGACCACATGAGCACACTGCTAGCTCATGATAAGGTGAGCATCAGTCAGCATTCTCAAAAAACTTTCCTCTGCACAGCTTTCAAGCCACTCTCCCCCAAGCCTGGAACACTGCATGGGGTTGTTGTGGCCAAAGTGCAGGATCCTACACTTAGTCATATTGAACCTCATCCCAATCACCTCTGCCCATCTACCCATCCTGTCCAGGTCCCTCTGCTGGGCCTTCCTACCTTCCAGCAGATCAGCACTTCCCCCCAACTTGGTGTCATCAGTAAGCTTACTGAGAATGCACTCAATTCCCTCATCCAAATCTTCAATAAAGATATTAAAAATATTTCTGCAAATGTAGGAAAACTGTCATTTACATGAAGTAAATTCTTATTATTAAGATTCATGCAAGGCATATGCAATATTTATACTGAAATAATGCAAATGTTTCCCAGATGTTGCCAATATGTTTATTACATTTTTTTTTTTTAATTGAGAAGAGTACAAACAGAAGTATGCTAGTGCTTACCGTGTGCGTAGCCTTGTCTGGAGAAGAGAATAGAATAGGATAAGTAGTCAGCCAGATAGACAGACAGAGTAACTAAACTGAGCCATCCAAGGGCTATAGATAAAACAGCAGCATCAACAAACAGCAGAGGCAAAGGTCTAAATGTTTAGGGTCTACATTTTTTTACTTAAATTGAAAGGCCAATCAGCTCTTGAGGAGGAAAAGGAAGACATCAGGGTAGAAAGTCCTGATTTGAGTGATAAGACACCAGGACCAAGAGCTATCAGTCACAGACAAGATGTGAAAGTGGTGGTTCATGCAAAATTTGAAGGGCAGACATTTGCCAGTGCCATTTGTGGAACAGAGTACTTCACTCTTGAGGAAGAATAAATTTTTGGAAGCTTTTCTTATATGAAGAGAGAGAGAGAGAGAGAGAGGGAGGGAGGGAGTGAAGGAGGAATAGTCACACCCAGTATTACTAATGATGCACTGTTGTCAGAATCAGAAGAACCCTAAAAATAATGTATTCAGGGGGCTCCAGTGGCAAAAGAGGTATTTCACTTAATTTGAACCATGAATAGTAAATGATCTCCTAGGCAGTTACTCCTGTGAATAACTTTATGTATTTGGATGGTTCCACTTGCTATATTGAAATGAATCACATGAGTGATGTTACCACAAGCACATTTAAAGATACTGATCCTAAGGGCATGTCATGAATTATTTCAGTAATTCATAAACTGATCATTAAGAGATAAGCTTCTTAGAGAGATACATACATAAGGGTTCTGAAACACATCTTATGAGTGAATCTTAAAGTAAACCATAATTTAATCTTAAATCCACATTTTTTTTTATTTTTTTTTTTGGGGGGAGGGGAAGGGGGAAGAAGAAACAACAAATAAACTAAAACAATTACCCATTGGGCTTCCTCTTCCCTTCTTTACTGGTAAAAGCTTTCAAATCCTTTGGAGTACCTGAAGATTAATGATATAACCCCGGGAAAGCTATGACTGGACTTGTATTTTTTTCCTAAGCAAAATGGAGAGGCCTGCCAAGACATACATTATTTAGTATGGATGAAATGTGCTGGACATTACTTAGACTGATCTAGCGTTCATCCAGAGTCACTACATTGGAGAGGTAGTAATCATGAGCAGTGGTGCATGGAGAACTCGTTTATCACTACAGAACCACAAAAGAAAGAGCCCATTTAAATCTTATTTTCAAGTGTGCTTTGAAGCACTAAGGTTAACAAATCCTTTAGTCACATACTGTACAGTCCTAATCGAAGCTTTTTCTACTCGGTCCTGCAGAGTGTGTCTTTTGAGTGAACCCCCTACAGAAATAAAAGAGACAGTGGTAACTCTGAAACCACACTTCCGTTTGAAACTGTTCTACCTACATTTGTGACAAGTAGTCCTATGATGACTGCAAATGCCGCAGATCATTTTTGTGTTTGTTCAACATTTGATAGCCCTTTTCATATAGCTGGTTTCACCATCTTCCATGTTAATGTATGTCTCTCACTCAGCAACCAGCAAGAACAAACTTATTAAAAAAAAAAAAAAAAGAGCAACAATTCAGGGACACATTAAAAACAAGACACCAGAGAAGGGGGAGTCCTACCTGAAATAATTCTTAGTTATTATTCACACAAACCCTTACCTAAAACCAAATCCAAACCTCAAAATATTTGTTCCAACTTAATTTGTAAAGCAATGTTCAATTTCATCATTATTATAAGATTTGCTTTAGTCAGGACAGATATAGTATTTCAAGAACTCTGTAATAGGACCTTTTTATTTAAATTCCCTCCTCAGTGCATTGGGATCAAGAGTACTGGACTAATATCTGAATCTCAGGGCTTGAATCCACACCAAACATCTAACTCATCCTCCAGGCTCAATCCTACTTTTGGCACTGAAAAATAATTTGGCATCAATGGTTTATTTGTTTCCTCTCTTGTCCTGCAACTAAGGATCTTCAGCATAACAAATACCTTTGGGGGAAGAAGTCAGGGGAGGCAGCTCCTAACTGTGCATAGGTTAAATTTAACATGTAGATTGAATTTTCTAGCTGAGAGTGTTATCAGTCTTGGCCTTGTATTCTGTTGCATACTTAGTGCCTGAAGATGACCTTACACATTTGATATCAAATAAAACTTCACTTGATTAACCATACAGGGATATAGCACCACAGTCTCACTTTCCTTTTCTCTCATTCTTGTCATTACTTTCTCCCATCTCATTATTCCTTTTTTTTTCCTCTCTTTTCTACTCTATTACTGTTTTCCTTCCTTTTACAGACATTGTCATTATTTAATGTTTTTCATGTTATTCTGTACTGATAAGATAGGTATCGTTGAACTATTTATATATCCAGTCTGCAGGTAGGTCAGGTGAAAAGAATACTGTATTTAATGGGAAACTTTCAAGTCTCTGGGAGTAATTCTAACAAGACAAGCATAACCGTGCATGTTCAGAAGATTTGATTGGAGTTTCCACCTGTATAAGATGATGTGGTGCCAAACAAGCCAAGAGCCTCTACAGAATCACTTCAACTGAATTCATGTATTAAGTTCAAGTTTAGGATTGTATTATTTGGGGAACCAAAAACAAAACAAACAAAAAACAACCAATCAACCAAACCAAACCAAACCAAACCAAACCAAACCAAACCAAACCAAACCAAACCAAACTAAACCAAACCAAACCAAAAAACTTTTCATTGAAGGATTGAAAATCCCATACTTGTAGTTTCTTAGAAAATAGGTTGTATGAGCATTTGCATCCTGAAATGATGCCACTTTATAAGTAGTAATGTAGCTAATGTTAGCTGTGAAATTTTGGGTTGTACTTTGGAAAAGTAAAAATCTACTAGGTGCTAAGTATTAAGTACTTTTGGAAATATTTATTTTCCCAAGGGTTATCTTAGTTTCTTGGGCACTATTCCAACAAACATCTTTTAGGACAGCTAGTTCAGAGAATAAACTAACTGTAAATTTCAGAGCTGGTAAGTTCTGTAGAGAAACATTTTCTAAGGAGGAGCTCTTTATTAATAGAAAAGGAAAAGAGCATGTCTAACCATGTCCTTGGCAGGACTATAATGCCAACATCTCTAAATAAATAGAAAAAGAAACACCATGAACTTTCATTCTGTTTTCTTTTCAAACCAACAATATACTCTGACCAAAACCAAAACAAAACAAAACCGACCAACCAACCAAACAAACAAAAACAACAACAAAAAAGTCACCAGCCATCATTTTCAGGCTTCAGCAACCACAATACCATTTAAAGATGGAAGAGATCAGATCATTTACTCTTATCTCTTATGTATTACACACCACTAAATTTCACATAGCTGTAGTGGTCACTTCAGTGAGCCCAGCAACCTGTGTTTTAGTGAAAACCTGAAAGAATTTGTGCTTTAGAAGACAATAGATGATACTTGACTGCTCTCAACACCCTGTAACCCACGTCAGATGATTAAGATCATTATGCTTGTGCATTCCTAACAAGGCTGGATAAACTACAAGCTGTGGACAACTAAATAAGTGTCTCCATCTGAGCTATGTACACAAGTTCCCTCAACACTGCAAATTTAGTCTATACAGTTGAAGATAGCTATTCAGTTCACTCTGAAGGAGGTATCTACCTACATTTTCTCAGCTCAGATACCTCCTGGTCTTCATGAACTATGTGGGTTGATTCTTTATTGAGTATAGTGGACACTACTATTTTACATGTGGACCCATATATTTAAACTCTCTAAAACTATAATAATCATAAGACAATTCCAAAGGAATTCCTTTTTCTGTGCTAGAGTAATAAAAACCCTCTAAAAACTCAGCTAATATGTATTTGTAGATAAGTTCTTTACTTAATCCAGTTTTAGCAATCACCTGAACATTGGAATATATCTGGTCAATGGAAAAATCCTTCAAGGCTTTTGAATAAGACTATTTGTGTTTACCAGCACAAGATATTACTTGCAGTTTATGTCCTAATCTGAAGGTGAATGCATACTTCCATGGATGCATTCATGCAAAGCTTCCTGCTCTTCTGTGAAGGAAGAGAATGAAGAAAGAGATTTATAGATACCTGTTGGTATATAGCAAAGGTGAGTAGATAAAAACACAGCCATATCGTTAGAAAACCCAGGCAGCAGTGTTATATTCAACACTAGTGTTTTGAAAGATCTACTTTGAAAGTTTCCAGGCAATGGCGACTGTACTTAAATCCTACTAAGCCATTACAGTCTTTAATTCCCTTTTCTACTGGGATAATGAGTTTTATTCCAAGGCAGAATTTGTCTAGCATCATCTTCCAACTAATAGATATTTAATATTAATTAGAATGAAAAGCCTTTCATATATTCTAATGTCTTTTTTGCCTTTCTATACACAATGTTCTAATGCTTCCTCGTCTGCCTTTTTCATAAATTAAGTAGGTTGAACAACTTGTTTTCCTATTGTAAGAGTTGTCTTCCAGGTCCTACCTACATAAAAGAATCAAAAAATTTATCTGTATATACAATAATGCATACTACAAAACAAATATGCTTGATTGCTGACATGGCTTTTGCATCTGTATTTTCATTGTGTAATAAAGCACAATCATGATGTATGTAAGAGTCTGGTAAGCTCAATGTGTAACTGTGGACTGCTGCATTCTATGTATGGAGTCTCTAGTAGTTTTAGGCAAAATCAAAAATGCTTTGTCATTGTATTCTACTGAGGAATAATTTCCATGTTTATTTCAAAGGACTTGAAATCAAAAATAAAAATCATTATGTAAGTCACTTTTGTATATTTTAAAATGTACTATGTATTTTCAGCAGCAGTAGCTGAGATCTTGGAGATTGTTCAGATGGTTCAGGTGAGGAGAAAATTAATTCAAGCTGTAATTGTTTTTATAAATATTTATTTCCCAATGTAGGAGACCCATAATATCCACGTCATCCTCCAAAAATATCAATTAATACCCACTTTTTTTTTTTTGTTTTTGTTTTTCAGTTATACAAGTGATTGAGTAATTTAGACATTTGGGAAGATTTAGATATGTGTCACTCACAAGTTAGACTTGAATTTAATTACTTCAGTGGACCGAGTCCAAATAAAATAATCTGCTTTTACAAGATCTGTGAAATAAAGAGCTGGATCTATTTTCAGAAAGCTTTTAGTAAGTTATTGACACAGGTCTGGCCACTCTATAGAATATCTAAGAGGATATTTCCTTTCAATTTTGCATCTAGGTGGAAAAAGTAAAAGGAACAGCCAAATAAAAATTAAAGAAAAGCATAGTGGACAACCAAGCAGTAGTTCAGTCATGAAGTTATTAACTGACTAAATGATATAAACGTATTATTAGAATAGAAGGCAAATCACAGGCAGATTTTCTTTCATCCTTTGAATAACTAAAAGCTATTCAATGTAGAAAATAGGTACTGGGTCAGAAAAGAAATGTAAGACAAACGTAAATTTGTTTATCAGTTTTCTTTATAGTCGAGAAATTCAAAAACCTCCATTTTCAAACAGATTTCAAGTCAGTCTGTATTTGTCAACATTAGGAACCTGTAAAATTATAACTAAAAAAAAAAAAAAAAAAAGAAAGACTAATAGTACATCTCTAACAGTCTGGTCATGATTGCAGAAATACCCATATGGTTATTTTTGCCAGAAGTTCTAAGGTTAGCATGAACAAAAACAAGGCACCTCACTTTAATCCCCCATAGAACTTGGTGGATTTAGATGATCGTCCATTAAAATTATCTGGCTACTTGTAATAAAATACAGAAAAAAAAAAAATATATATATATATTTTTTATATATTATATATAAATATAATAAATATAATAAAATAATATAATAAAATATATTATATATTCATATATATATATATATATATATATATATATATATATATATATATATATATATATATATATGCTTGTAAGTCCAAAGCAAGTACAGCAAGTCTAAGTTTCTAAGGTGTCTGTGTTCTAGGATAGCAGTAAAGACACCATCACAAGTACTAATAAAAAACACTTTAGGTTAAGCCTCAAGTACCAGTCTTGGTATGCAATTGTTATTTCCAGTGGTGAATGTTTAAATGTAATGGTGGAAGCAAAATTATTTATTTATTTATTTGCTTGTTTGTTTTCCCAAGGAACAAGACATTGCTCATTAGGACAATACCAAAAAAGAAAATAACTTTACATAAAGTGCCCAGGGACACAGAGAAATGCATAATATGAAAATCCTCATACGAAAAGGACTTTTAAAAATACTCACACAAGTTTAGAAATACACATAAATTTTATAGGAAGATTAAATTGCTGTGTTATGCCATAGAATTTTATCTCTGGTTGGCAAATGGCATGCCTTGGGATAAGTTAAACCCAGAACACTGGCTAGTGTAAATGACAAGATTGCAGGAGTATCAGCTTTCAAAACCCCTCATAGGGGACAGCACAGACTACAAAACTATTTTGTGTGGTCAGAAGAACACATTGTTGAGCCTGTGCAAATAATAACAGGACTACACACAGCTTCATAGTGTAAAACAATCAAAAGGGAATAATAAAAAAGTATGTATTGTGGCCTCACCTTAAGAGAATTTCTGCTCAAAAACCTGTCTCAGTGCAATAAACATAAGTCCTGTCTTCACCTTCTCAGTAATTTACTAGGCAAAAAATAAAACACTATCTTTTAAAAGGCAGATTTTTCTGGAAGTTTTTAAAAAATATTTAAAAAGTATTCCAGTGTTCTGAGACTTGTGGTAAAAAATGCCATCTGAGGTTGAACATTTGATGGGACCCGGTGAGATCAAAGAACTGGAAAGAAAAAGTTATGCTGCATAAATAGGAATGAGCTCCAATTATGAGCTGGACACTCCTGTGCTTAAGCACAGTTGCAGACAGTATTGCTGCTCCTTACTTTAGGAGAAACACCATCAAGATGGCTTGAGTCAGAGGCACTGTCTCTTCTGGTTCAGCTTCTTGGGCCTGAGAACATGCAGTGCATCAGGACAAAGCCTACAAAAATGTCATAAAGTCCTTGGTGGTATCAGAGACTGCAAGTTATACCAATAAGCACCTAAAACCCGAAGGTGTAGTTTCATATTCTATCTTAGCTACTGCAGATGCTGCTGAAACTGGCAATCAGTGTCCCTTGTTTTAGATTCTCATTCCCTGAATCTGTAGCAAACTAAATCCAAAATGACATTGGGTGACCCAACTTATTTTCATGATCACCACAGATGAAACAGAAGAAATGGCTGGCTAGAAGAGAATATTGTCAGAGGAACGGGACAGACCATTCTGGCAATGGTCAAAGTTATATCACATTAAATATAGTGAGGTACTGCAGCCTATTTTCCTGCTTCCTTAAAATGAGCAGTAATGCAAGCTCATTTATACATGCATAAATGATGGAGTGACGTTCAGCAGAATAGCAACAAGTAGCTTAAGTGACTGTTAAGGATTTGTGCCATGTAGGCCAAGCAAGTAGCTGAAAACTAAATTTGAATATGAATAAATTGCCTTATAAATATATATATATATATATATATATATAGTGTGTGTGTGTGTGTAAGTAAGGGAAGATTCATCTCCTTTCTTCAAGTGCTCTCTTCAGATCTGTTGATTGTCTCTGGCGTCCTGTTTAGGGAACCAGGTGGACAATCACATTCTGCCATGTTGAACCTGGCTTTGTCATGAGGAAATTGACTGGAGGTGTCACATTAGTACTTTGATGTTCAGAAACTTTTATACATCAGAAACTATTCAATTACCTGTTGGGATTTTTATATCTATTGCATATGAGGTATATGCAATACATGAGATATATCAATATCTAAGACATATGAGGTGACCAGCATGTTTGTAATTCAGGATAATAACACATACATCAATATGGTAAAAAATAATGTCCATGGGCTCAAAGGGTCGTGAAGTTTTTTTTTGCTCTGTTGCTCTTCACCATCAGAAAGACCAAGAGCCTTCACACTTAGCTAAAGTTACTTTAGAGAAAAAATAATTTAGCAATGATTCTAATACCAATTAAAATACACAGTGACTCAAAATAAAACTGGCCTATCTGTAAATTATAAAAAACATTGTGCTGAATACTCTAAAATTATTATTTATTTTTCTTCAAGAAAAGCAATTACCTTTGGATGCCAGCAGACATTAGACCACCTGATTGCATTTCATTTTATAAAATGTGAGGAATTTACATAGTTGGAAGGTTGCACATAGAACTCAATATTGTATAATCTTGAAATCTTAACTTTTTCAAGCCTTGTAGTCACTCAGCAGAGAAAGGTAGGTGATATTTCTGCTCCAGTAACCTTCTCAAGACTCAGCAAATAGACTCGGCAGGGGTTAACCTGCAGGATGTCCATAACTGAGCAGAATTTCTCCTCATCTGTAATGATAAAAAATCAGCAGACTTTTCCTCTTTTCATATGTAAGGGAGACTGTGAAGCCTTTAAAAAAATGCATAAGGACAGAAGAAGCTAGAGTGCAATAGACTTCGTTATGATTTTCCCTCCTGTGCTGGCTGAATATAGTGCTGAGTGACTGGAAGATATTTTAAGATCCACTTCTTCCATGTTTTTGATTAGAAGAAATTGTGCATGGCCTTCCCTAGTATACAGCCCTTGACTTCTAAGCTGCTTACAAACTTTTTATCAGAGAGCAACTTCTTTTTAATAAAAGTTTTTGGGATACCTCACTTGTAGGCTAACAGTAACCTTTATAGTGAAGTTGTCCAAACATTCCCTCCTAGAAGCACATTTCTTCTCTTTCATTTTGATAAAGTTTCTCTCAGTTCAAATTTTCTGAGGTTCCTATCTAGCTTAAACTGGTAGATGGCATGTATATCTGTATATGTGTATACTAGAGGAAAATTTAAAGTGCTTATGAAGGAAATATGTTCTCAGCTTTGAAGTTTAACAGCAAGCTTCGATCCAGAATGCTGGAGAAAAGGTATATTTCTCTGTAGCCATGATTCTCCCAGTCACTTTTAAGGGGTTGTGAAAAAAAGCTATGAAGTTTTGCCTAATTTTTTCTATTACATTACCATTATATTTCCTGCTTCTTTTACAGCTGCATTCTAGGTTGGGACTCAATTACTACAAATACAGAGACAGTCACACCATAACTCCTATTATCCAAATACACTTGGTTAGACCTGAACTATTACATAATGGCAGTGTAAAATGACTAACAGGGTCACTAGCATATTCACAAATTTCTTAGCTTCTCTGTAAATTCTATTTGCTAATCTCAAATGTCTCATAAATGGTTATAAGACAGAAAGCCTTTTGGGTGTGGATTTTTGGTAGTTAACACTTTTCATTTGCCTTTTTTTTTAAAGTTAAAGTCTCCCAACAAGAACAGAGAAACCACAGCATCTACTTCCAGTGGCCAGATATACCTTATAATTGTCTAAAAAAGATTGATTTATGAGCCAGTGTTTTTCTAGGTCAGAAAAGATTTGTCTGAATATTTGTTGTATACTTATAAATCAAGAATATATTTGAAGAATCCAGGATTGCCTCTTGAATGATTTGTAAGCAAAATAAAATAATAAATAATAATAATAAAAAAACCACACACAGCTAAATTCACAATGAATATTATTTGCAATGAATAATTCAACCAGTACTAATTATTTAACACCTGTAGAGGAGAGAGAGGGAAATAGATATGCTAATATGATGTTGCCTCTTTTCTGCCTAACTATCAGGTATTGATGTAGAGAAGGGTGAATGTCTGTCACACAGCACACTTGCTGGCAGACGTGTTATCAGCAAGGGAAGAGGATTTAATTTACCAAAATTATTCGTCTATCTGTCTAGTTAGATAGTTATACAGAACAACTCATATAGATGTAGCCATTATCCTTATATATTTAATAAATCTGTGGTATTTGGATGCTTTAGCATTGTTCAGACAGCTCCTAAATGAACACATGGAGTGTGACATGCAGAACACAAATATATGAAAGTCAATTACAGAAGTATCTTGTGTACCTTCCAGTACAAGACAGTAAGGGCCACTTTTCTTCTGAAACTCAGCAATTTTTACACATGCAAAGTAGAAGTAGAGGATGAATCTTTCATGATTCATGAAAGAGTGCATGAGTCACTGTATTGTAGGTTTCCAGTAAGTGTTTGCATATGAAACCATGTTGCTTAATTTATTTTAAATACTGGGCTTTATACTACACTCAGAAGAAAAAATGTAAAAGACAAAGATCCCAAAGACTTTATGAAATAATAAGTAACATTTTGCATTTCTATTCTTTTACATTTCCTTTATGCAACGTATATGTGCAATTATATGGCAAAACATGCATATATTTAACATTATAGAACTTAGTCTCTTCTATCCTATAATACTGTATTTTCTAGAATTAGATAAAATTTCAATGACTTATTTGAAAATTGTTAACAGTATTGTGATAGGCAATCAGTGGACTGCAAAGGATTTCATTATGGTTGCAATTGATACGGATTGCTCCCTCACATTTTCCAATATTTTACATTCACACAGGCTGGTGTCATACATTGTTACTAAAGTAGAATCCAAAGAGTTACATGTTTTCCTTCTTCCTGATTAATAAAATAATTATTTAGCCATTTTACTCAAAAAAAAAAAAAAAAGGAGAGGATATTTTGAGTATTTGTAATTTTCATTCTATTCCTTAAAGATGAGATCTCTATTTCCCATAGATGACTTTTTCTATTGCAGGGCAAAAATGGGACTGTATTTCCCTTGGCACCCTATTTTGAGAAGTCATAAGCTGCAATTCAATGTTAGGGAGCAGCACCTGGGATAGGATATTCTAAACCAGAAAAAGACTCCATTTAATGGTAGCATATAGCTAAATAAGCTAACCAGATTTAGTAATTACTTTTTTCTTTTTTCTTTTTTTTCTTAACCAGAACATGAGATTTTGAAAATGTGTGTGTGAAACTGAGAAACTGACTACACAGGCAGAAAAAAACCTTGGATGTCATTAGGAATTATCTGAAAAACAGAAACAGATTATCCATTTCCATGTAGATCTACAGAACTGATTTCTACAGTTCCAACATCAGAAAATTAAGTGTAAACTGCAGTTGAGAAAACTTGTTCTATTCTAACATCATTTTCAATGGTTTACTTTTATTCCTCTCTAAGACTTGAAGAAAAAGTCAAGGTTCTCAGGCCAAGGTTCTCAGCTTTTTCCAATACACATTGAACTCTATATAGCAGGCTATAAATGCAGCACTTGAAATTCAGCGATCCTGCACTCTTATTCACTAGTTCTTAATTCTAATTCTAAATTAATCTGGATATTTATGAATCCAGAGGGAAGACATAATGCTTGATGAATGCTGAAATACAGAGTGTGCCCCCACAATATTTTTTTTTCCATATCAAAACTCTTAGGAAAATACGGTTTAACATTTCTCCAGTCTGGCTCACTGGACATGAATGTCTTTGAAAAGTTACCTTTTTGAAGCTAATGACATAGCACTCATTGGCTTTCATGATTTAGTAAAGAAGTTGTAGCTGTTTCGTCAATAACCTGCATGCCTGAATATGACTGGCCCTGAATTTAAATTCTTTTTTTTTCTTTTCTTATCTGTGGCCACTATTTTAATATATGACATGGTTCATTCTTGTTTCAATAGACAGTCAAACTTTTCCAGATGCAAAATGAGTTCAAAGAAAGCAAGTTCTCACAGTATTGCTACGTTTATTTGGGACCAAGGATAACCTCATGTCTATTTTGTCTTTGAAACCATCTTTAAATGCAACAATTAAATCTGTGGAGAAAGACAGAAAGCACATGAAAAACATTATGCATTTGCTTATGCCAACTGCTTTGCTTGCTGCTCCAGAAGTCTTAGTATAGACGTGGGTAAAATACGTGTTTATGAGAAATCTTGATACAAAATAAATATTCATTGACATCTTCCTTTTCTGTTTTTATTTTTCTTACTGGCATATCATAGCTGTGGACAATTGGGGAAGTTTTCCTATGACTTCAGATTTCAAATCTACAGGTGGTTTGCAAGCGTGGAACTTCAAAGAGTGTTTTCATTAAATAATACAATGTTTGTGTAATATGGATCCCAGAACTTTGAACTTTTTTTTCAGATTAATTTGGCCAATGAAGATTCAATTATATGAGATCAGAAGACCTGCTTCCATCCTTCATTTTCATCCGTCTTTCAGCCTTGTCTTTTCATAGAGCTCTAATACAAAAAACAGGCCCAATCTTTTATTTTAATGAGGACAACAATCATAATGAAAGTGGTGGTGATAGTCCTTGTACTAATAGTAATAAAATGCATTTGCAGCTGGTAAGAATATTTGTTAAAATAAAAATGAATAAAAATAATAATAATAAAGAAAGGCTGAGATAGCCTCAATAGTATTTTAACTGAATTAACACATGTTGGCACAAGCTAGGTCTGTATCTGCTACTGAAGCTTATTTAACTGAATGTATCTTTTTTTTTTTTTTTTTCCTTCCTTCAGTGAAAGAAAAACTGATCCTAACAGTTTTAAACTTGTTAATTCAAACCATATGTCATAGAGCCAGTCTCCATATGGTGCAACACCACCTTATATTTACAGGGTGCTGCTTTTCCAAACATTATTCCTAAAGCTTTATTTGCCCCAAATGTAATAGGTAGTACTGAGCTCCTGGATACAGTTTTTAAAATACCTCAAGTGTCTAAATCACATGCTGATATAGCAAAAACAGACTGATTATTAAAAACAAATTAGTCTATTTTATTGGCAAAAATGTGCTAATCATGTCCTTGACTGAGAGTGTATGCTTAAGAGAAAGTAAGGTATGCTGTCAATCTTCTATCTCCACACACAACAACAAAAGGTACGTGCAGAAGAAAATTCCATCAGCTTGTAGAAATACTTTTACTATTTGATCTTAAATAGTTGGTTGTCCAAAACTGTGTAGGAGATAAATAGGAGTTGTAGGTTCTAGCCTTATTGTCTTTAGGACAAGAAAATAA
The DNA here is from genome assembly GCF_963932015.1 of Anas acuta. Classification (NCBI taxonomy): domain Eukaryota; kingdom Metazoa; phylum Chordata; class Aves; order Anseriformes; family Anatidae; genus Anas; species Anas acuta. The sequence goes on along the minus strand of NC_088979.1, from coordinate 65,512,075 downwards.
AAATATGTGTACCTGAAGTAGAATTGCAATGGAAAGAGTGCAGGATTAAAAAGACTGTCATTTTTTTGAACTGATACCTTTTGTTTGCTGCTATCTACTCTTAAAAGAAAATGAAATGGAAATATCCTTGAGATGCCTGTCATTGGTATGGAAAATACTAAAGAGTAGTGTAGGGTCCTTTTATTGTTCTTTGAAGACCATTCCTTCTCTAGCACTTTGATCTGTTTACTTGATTTCACCCTTCCTTCTAGGGTACTAGAAACTGCCTGTTTTCTTACCTACCTATCCTAAAATAAACCTACTCCCAAGTCTGGCAAACACCAGGGAAGAGGCAAAGGTAACATGGACACTTACTCTTCATAAAGTTTTCTTGGGGAAATGGGAGGGTTTAGGCAGGCTTATCTAATTGAAAAAGTCTGAGAGGGCTGGGGCTGTTCAGTTGACAGAAGAGAAGGCTCCGGGGTAGCCTCATTGTGACCTTTCAGTACTTAAAGAGGACTTATAAAAAAGATGGAGAGCAACTCTTTGCTTGATCAGATAATGACAGGACAATGGGGAATGGTTTTAAACTAAAAGAGGGGAGATTTAGATTAGAGATTGGGAGGAAATTCTTCACTCAGAGGGTGGTGAGGCTCTGGTTGCCCAGAGAGGTTGTGTATGCCCCATCCCTGACCAGATTAGATGATGCCCAGAGCAACCTGATATAGTGTGTGGTGTCCCTTCCTATGGAAGGGTGCTTGGAACTAAATGATCTTTAAGGTCCCTTCCGATAAAAACTGCTCTATGATTCTATGATTCTATAATCTGAAAATGGAGCTTCAGTAAGATGGGACATGATTATTTAAACCCAATTGCTTGCTTGTAGGGAAGAGTGTTGAATCAGAGGGCACCAGAACTTGTTCTAAATAAGCCCTGTGTACCCAGTGACAAAAAGTTTTACAAAAAGTAAATCAGTGACTCTGTTTTACTGAGTCTTACAGAGAAATAGTATATAATTTCTATTTTTTTCACATCCTGCCCAGCAAAGGCTCAGTCCAACCCCTGTATCAACTGTTTATGTTGGAAAACATAAAACATGCATTGGTCTGAAAGGAACTCTGCAGTCAGGGTGAGGATGGTCATTTAAAACTGTCACACAACTCTCTCCACACGTTGCAAGCCTGTCTCATAGTCAGTCTCTCTTGGCTTGTTCTCTTTTGTGCTTTCTGGTTAAAGGGAATCTTCCTTGCTCCTGTTAGGAAAGCTCTCAACTCTATGATTCTTAAGGCCATACAGTATAACATTTGTTCAAAGAAAGACCCACAAACCATGAACAAGCCTTAAACTATTGACATATGTGAAGTCAAATTCTCTGATCATTTATACCACAGTAATGAAATCTACCATAGTGAATCTAGAATAGCTCAATTGGCATCAAGGGATTTACTTTTGGCTTCTCACTGCTGCAGCTAGAGGAAGAATTTCACCATAGAGAGAAACATTATTATTTAGTTCATTAATCACCAAGGAAACTTGCTAGCAGAACAGTCCTACCAGTTTTCATTATTTCCTTGATAATCTTATTAAAAATGGAATTCTAAATTGAATGCAGTGAATTCAGTGAAAAGAAAACCCGCAGCATTTAGCAAGCAGTCCAACCTATTGCCAGTCTAATAAGTTAATAGCAACATTCTTACACAAATCCATGCAAATAAAAGCAAAATACAATAGCATCCTGAAATGAAAAAAAAAAAAAAAGAAAGAAAGAGGCATACACAAAAGAATGAAATACTTCAGTGTATAATACCACTGGTTGAAAGAAAATACTTATTGTCTTCAACAGTCTTCCACTTAGATTAAGCAACCAACCAATTAACCTATTCAGAGCACACAATGTTTTCTTAATACAATAGCCTGTGAATGGATCAGTGTAAGAATGATGCATTGTCTATCATCTGAATAGATTCTGAAGAGAATGAACTTAAATGCAGAAACTAAACTCAAGATATAAACTAAAGATAAATGTTAACATGTGCCTATTTGTTCAAAAGAAAACCAAAGAGTCCACTATATGATGAAGTGCCATAGTTATTTGAAGACGACCTCTTGCAAAGGCCAAGAAATAGTAAAATGCTATGATTTATGATTGTAGATTAGCTGGGAGATTATTTTAGGCAGGAAAGGTGTCCTTTCTGATAATAGCTCAAACAAATTTCTCCTTGTGCAATACATATATTTTATGTAAGTTTTGCTAGTTTTTTTAGCAGTGAAATTAAGAGGTTAAATGTTTGTCATTACCAACAGAGAAAAAATCAGCGCAGTAATCTTCTACAAAATGCTCTCAATCTTTTGAAGAATCTACTTAAACCTCTTGCAAATTTTTCATATTTTCTTTTGTAGTTCTCCATTAATCTGTGAATTTGTGAACCTTGCTAAGCTACTCTGAACATATCTGGATTCTAAACCATGATTTTTTTTTTTTTGATAATTTTTTTCAAGGAAATTGGTATTTTTGATACCACATTCAGACTTTACACCATATCATTTCCCTGCATGATAGTTAGTTATCTGATAAGCAAGTTTTTGTCTTGAGAAATAATGGTAAAAGTAACAAAATAAATAAATAAATGATAATAATCCTGGATTTCAGACCACAAACTGCAACATGAGACAACATTAGTGACTTGCTGTCTCTACCACAGACTTTTGTGCACTTCAGCAGCTCACTTAATATTTCAGACCCTTGGATACCCATTTATGGACCAGGAATAACAATACATTCATTATGCCAAATTTTGTTTGTCTTGTCTAGAAAGTTGAAAGAGTTTCAAGATAGTAGATGGGTCTGTAGACTGTCTATTACAATACAGGTTCAATTTTAGCTGGAGCCAGAAGGAGCTACTGGAATGCAAACAGTGGTTGTAGCAATAGAAGTAATAATAAATAGGGAGGGAAAGAGATTTTCAGCATGATTTTCACATGGACAATTTATCCCCGACTGTTATATATCCCATATGCCTTTTGCTTTATCACAGCATGATGTTTCCTGTGACTCTCATTCTTCAGTCATGGTTTAACTGCAAGTTGAGGTATCTGTTTGCTGGTCTGCAGGAAATAAATAAATAAATAAATAAAAATCTCATCTTGCCAAATGATGGGTATGATGAAAATGAGGCCAGTTTTTCTCTCTCCCATTCGGAAAAAAAAAAAAAAAAAAAAAAAAAAAGGTTAACAAGCTTATACATATGTGGGGGGAAAGAGAGAAGAGACCAGCAAGTTTGTTTAGGTTGGTTGTAATAGCTATTTAAGACCCTGGAAAGCTTAATGATATACTGCACTTCTGTCTGTTGTATTTGCCATTGAGGTTGTATAAATTATATCCTTTACAAAACCCAACAACTTTGAGGTTTTACAGGGTAGTTATTACAAGAGAAATGTGCAACTAGGGGGAGACGTTTTTGTCTCTCATTTTGTCAAATGAGAGTCTGGGGACAAGGAAACCTATGGTACATGTTACTGGGCTAGAGTTTCTGCAGTCTCCTTGACAAGCAGAATTTGCCAGATTTACTGGGAAAGTAAACCATGTAACTTGTCAGGGCAAATGGTCTTGGCAGCTAACTCTCCCTGCTCGTGCAGTGCTGCTCCCTCTTTTTCTATGGAGCGCAAGGCACTGGCAGGGGCTGAGCAACTCGCTGGTGCCCTTGGTGTTGTGTCGAGAGCAGCTGGCTTGCAATAAAACTGCTTTAGGCTTGGGACTCCTGGATAGCTCAGTGTTTATTCTTGGTGAGACACAGCAGGACCCAGGGATATGAGCTGAGAGCTGTGTCATGCAGAGTTCCTGGGACTATTCAGCTCTTGCTGGAGAGCTGATTAATACTCTTAATAAGTTGAGTCATTTAGATCATATTAGGTTAACTGACCATTGGCACTTATTTTATAACATAAATTACTTGTATTGAATTGGCCCAAAGGCTTTAGCATTTGATAAATAATTAATAATAGAACATAAGAGAAATGAGAGAAATGATGAAGTTGTGAACCACTTAGTGTTTTTTGTTTGTTTGTTTGTTTTTAAACAATTTCAAATAGTGACTGTTAATTAATTAATTTATTTATCTATCTTTTTATTTATTTATTTTTAAGCATATGCTCTAAGTTTCATTATAGTTATTAATGGTTGGGGTAATAAAACAATCAAATCTTTACAATAACTAAGAAGTTGTGTCTCAGTAAAGTATATAAAAATTTTAAATGCAATCTTACTTGTAGGGCTTTTATTTTCTATTTTATTTCTTTTCAAATTATAATTATATTTACCTTTTAGGAATTTAAAATGTCATAATGTGTAAATGAATATACTTGCAAGCTCTTAATCCAACTCATGCTTTCACTTCAAAGATGATTGTGGTGATGTGCAGTTTTCTAAAATAATGAAACAAATTGGTGTGATAAATGCTACAATGACCTGTACAGCAGCATTCCACTGTATGGATACAGAAGCAATTCTACATAGTCTGACTAGTGAAACTATGGTTTTATGTAAGGATAAACAAGACATTTGTTTATTCATTTTTAAAATAACATGATTTTTAAATAATCAAGTTAAAAAGGTCACATATTTATTAATGTGTAGCACATTTCTCATTACTCTGGTAATATTATGCAACTCTTGCCTTTCAACTGTCAGTTCTCTGCATTCATTTAATGTGCTCCTACGTTCTTGCATATGTCAAATGTTACTATGCTTTTTGTTTCATTCAAACTGAATATTAACCTCTGCAGCACTTATTAAAGGGCAATGATTTTCTTCCAGAATCAAGAAGGAAGAAAAATTTAAAAGGAAACAAACAAACAAAAAAAGAACTAAATTTATACAGCCACAGCAGAAACTTCTTTTTAAATTGACTTTAAAAACACATGGAAATATTGTTAATTATTAACTTAAATGCTTAAAGGACTGGAAAGAGTTTATTTTTGAGTCATTGTTACTTGTTCAGAGACAAGCTTCTCTCTCAAGAGACTATACAATTTTGATAAGGGATATACGTGCAAACACTACATTTCCTTTAGGAACAAGAACATTCTCTGACAATGTTTTGGGTAACCTTAATAAGCTAATTATTATGCTATTTTATTCTTAGCTTATTTCCAGCACAGTTAAACATCAGTCTGATCTATATTTCTAACGTCTATTTTTCAGGGAGTCAAACATCTCAACACTTGGTATCTCTGCTTTGGCATTATATTAAATCCAAAGGAAAGTGCTTACTCATGGACAGGACAATTGAAAAGAGCTGAAGTTCATGTTTCTAGAGTCTTAACCTGAAGCTGAGGTAAATATGTATAGTAAGTGTGCTTTCAGACACAGTGATGCTGATGGGCCTATAGAAAAAGATGCTAATTGTGAAGCATATCATTCAGGTAGAATAATTCAGTAGAGTCATTCAGGTGTAACTCATCAAAGTGATGAATTGCATAATTTTCATTTAAAAAACGTGAGATAAGACAACAGTAGTTAGCTTTGCTGTGATTCAACTGCAAAGAGGTTGTTAAAAATATTTTTTTAGTCAACCATTTTTGGGTAGACCTGTGCGGTGTCAAGAGTTGGACTTGATGATCCTTAAGGGTCCCTTCCAACTCAGGATATTCTATGATTCTATGATTCTATGATTTTATAAGACATATTTTTGTAAACAGCTGGTGATGATACAGATTAAGGAGGCTGATTAACAAATTCACCCTGGTTGTTGACACAGAGATATTAAAACTTACTGAACTCGTGGTGAATATTGCTAAATTCATTAAAAGGGGATACATCTTCTGAGTGTCGGAATGGTTGTTGACTACACAAGTGCTCATTTCTGACTGTTTTTACAGAGGCAGTTGGATATCTCTTGGATTTCTCCTTTCCACAACTTTGCTATCTAGATTTAATATGGTAAGAGTTACCACAATTTGAATATCAGACTAAAATGGAATGGAAAAAAGAGGAATGGTTAAGAGGTACTCAGATTTTCAGGTGGAATAATATGAAAGGAGAAATAATATGAATTATGAAGGAGGAATAATATGAAAACATACTTTAAGTCTTATATGATGTATGCTACAGAATTTAATGTAATTTTGCTCTAGGTTCAATATCTTTTCTTTGAACTATATCATACTCTTTTGGAAATAGTCAGGCTTAAATGAAAGCTATAAAGTACAGAGAAATCCACCACATCTTTTGTAATTTGTTCCAATAGTAAATTAATCTCATTATTAAAGGAATTGGTCTTTTTATCCACCTGAACTCAGAGGAATTCAACCTCCAGTGTGCTCAAGGCTTCTCTTGCCTTTTGATGACAGTTCTTCAAGAAATGTGGAGATTTATTCCTAGGCAGATAGCTAGAGGTCTCTGGACGGTGATCTAGATGGCTGTTTAAATGCACAAGAAAAAGTTTGGATTCCATAGATGTCTTTCTTTTTCATATTCAGGATGTAGACTGTATGATTGTAGGCTGTAACCTGATTAAACTATACTGAGCAACATTTCCTGGTGGTATAAATACCTGGGATTTTCTCTGTAGATGTGAAGTTGTCAATTTAGTTGATTGAGCAGTCACAAACTAGTGGACCAGAATGTGCAGGAAGATAGTATCAATACCTGGCTGGGCTACTTGTTTGATGAGAGGTGTTTATTAGGATACAACAAATATTAGATAAAAGAAATTAAAAATAATATAAGAAATTAAAATAATTTTTTCTTCCTTAAGAAGAAAAGTAATAGGAAACATGGGTTTTTAATTATTAATAATAAATAGAGGCATAAATTATAAGGAACAAAAATGTTCAGTTTATAACTATATAAAAAGAATCAGAATTAGCCAGTAGGTCAATAATGAATATTTTAAAAGATACTGTTCAAAATAAAAATGCTTATATTTCTATTAAGTACAAATTTCAGAAGTATGCTAATGTAATACAGGAATAGAAATAAACTACTAAAATGTATATAAAAGAAAGGAATATCTTCATATCTTATATTTCATTAAAGCAAAGAAGATAGATGAAAATTAAAATTAGTAATTTTTGTTTTTTTCTTGGAAGCATGCTATTGTTTTAATAGTCAAAGTACACTAAGATGGTTTTATATTAATAAAATATCAGATGTGCCAAATTTAATTTCCTAAATTTACAGATCATGGTAGATTACTTCTAACTTCTACAAGACTAGCTCAAGCTTGATGTTTAAGCCATCCTCTTCACTGACATCCTCATCACTGACTATTTATAAAAAAAAAAAAGCACAAAACTGCACACAGAATTTGGTTTAGATTCAAACAGATGTACTTTGTGATGAATTCTGAGGGGAAAAGATGGAATAAAAATGGTAGTCATTATCGTAGTATAAAAAATGCAGAGAAAGGGCGTTCAGAGCAAGAGAATGGCTTTCTAAATAACTGCTTTACTGTGGAAGATGGTATTTACCATCTGTGTGGAAAGTTAATATCTCCAGAAACAAACCGAAACAGTGTGGGTCAATGTTTACAGTGAGTTCTATCTTGGTCTTTTCTCCTCTATATATAAGGAAATGGCCTTTAAAGACTTCAGGAGGCAAGCTCTGCATGTCCAGCTGAGGCACATAAATGAGATGGTGAAGAGCTCCTTTAGAGACCTTTGTAGGTATTTGCATCTCTCATTTGGCTGTGGAAGCAACACATAGCACATAGTTTAGAAGGATTAACCTTACCAAATGACAAATATTAAGTACAATCTAGGCACATTCATCAGGCAAAATGATTCTACCTCCCACAATGGTTTCCAAATTTGTTAATATTTTACTGTGGGTACATTTAATTTAGTTGTCTGGAGATTTTGTGACTTCTTCAAAATATGCATGGAGGGAGAATGAGATTGACAGATTCTTTTCCTTTTGTTGATCCAGGAGCACAGGGTGAAGAAGAAAAAAAAAAGCTGTTACATGGGGTATGCCTACTCCTTACTACTTGCTTTTAAGCACTTGTGGTAAATTAGAGGGCAATAATGTTGAAGACCAAAAATTAATTAAAGTGGAAGACTAATTGAGCATTATCAAATTCTGCTAAAAGTAAGTCAAGTGCCAGCATTGTTGTCATCTTGAAAATTAAGTGAGGTAGCTGTGTAGTGGATGTAAAGTCTAAGTGTATGAGACAAAAAGATCATTAGTATTAATGCCTATCATTTATTTTGCATATGCAGTGAAATATCACAGTCAGGATGAAGGTTCCATTTACTTGGCAAGGTACAGATACAAATGAAAATGTAATAGCTGATGTAAAAGCATTTTGGATTTAGACCAGGAGACCTGAAAAAAACTCATGTCCAAAAGTTCTTACTTACATGAGTAGTCCCAGAGACGCTGAAGAAATTATTCACCTGTAGAAGGTGAACCAATAGAAAAGTATGTGCCAAACTGAATTATAATATAAAGCAAAATTGGGAATTACAAACAGGAGGAAGAGACTGAGAGTAATGGCATAAGTGTCTTGTTTCATGTGATATATGGAGTAATAATCTGTGTCAAGAAGATGGTTGCTATTAATAAAGAAGGGGGAGATGTGGGAGTGTGGCCATGGGGATCAGCAAGCCCCATGGTTGATGATAACGTCAGACTCTTAATGATCAGGAACGTAAAAGAGTTTAGAGGGAACAAAAAAGAGTGATTCCGGAGATGCCATACAGTCTTGGGTTGCTAGTTCTCCAGCCGTTAAGGCATGGAAGTTGCTGGGTGTATGCTGTTGATTGGCAAAGTCGTTTGACCAATGAAAAGTTGTTTTGAAAAGGACTGCTATGGGGAGAAGGGTATAAGAGGGGAGCCTGTCCTCGAGATGAAAAGACAACATGATATAATGAAGTTATGTCATCAATAAAGAAGTAGAAAAAAGGAATGAATAAGGACAGGCTAGCAAAACAGACACCAGGACGGGAACAGGCACATTGATCGCATCGTGGAGACAGGTTCGGCCAAACTCAGCAAACCGCTCAAAGAAGCTCGTACAGAAAGTCACTGGAAATAGGCACACCGGAGCTGGAAAGAAGCTCAAGCTGAGAGAAGCAGAGCCACGCACACAACTGCCCCTCACTGGTAAGCAGTTGCGCATTATGGGGAATCATACGTCCTTAGAAACAAAGACTGTCCTGGTAACCTTACAGCTTATTCTCCTTATTAACAATCGGACAGTCTATGTTCCTGAAACATGGGACCAAATTGATGTCAAGGTGCGGGACTCTGCAACTAAAAATGACAAGGTTGCAGTGGGATTGCTCGGTACCTGCCAAGCAGTCTCTGAGGCCTTAAAGAGCCATGTGGGGCCACAATCAGAAACGTGTGGTTTGCCAGATAGTGAGGGAGCTGCAGGTTCGTCCACCCATCCTTCTGCTACACCAACGCCCCCCCACCGCTACTGCCATTGCAGACCTTTGCTGTTATGTCCCCTGCTGACCTGGACGTGCCTTTTGGCCCAGGCCCTATTGGCCTTGAAAAGGAGATGGATATGTTTCTCTTTGATACGGGAAGAATAGGATACATAAGGCCCAAAGGCCGAGTTGCTTGACATCTTAAAGCGAAGCATATTGTTCCCATGACTAGCACTGGAATTCTCCGGTGTTTGTAGTCAAGAAAAAGAATGGAAAATGGAGACTCTTATATGATCTGAGAAAAATTAATGAAGTCATGGAAGATATGGGAGCACTTCAACCAGGATTACCAACTCCAATTTTGCTCCCCCAGTCATGAACATTAATACTAATAGACTTAAAGGATTGTTTGTTACCTTTTCTGATTGTACATATGTATAGGCGTATGTAAAAGCAATGCTCTGTGTTTAGAAAGTTCGATGTTAGTGTGTGCGTGTTGGTAGAGCATAGACTTCCCATGCACTCAGTGCTATTTACTTGACTTTTATAAATATTACGAAATTCAGATAGAATGTTATAAATGAGGATACATCTCAGAAAGAGTAAGCCTCTTGTTTTTTGCAAAGGATGCAAAATCAAACCTTGTCATTACCTACCTTGCACTTAAATTCTTACTTTAAATAGGGTACATGCAGGCTATAAATGCAATCTGAATGTTCTTAGTAGAACAGACTAAACTTCAAAACAATTTAAACCTCCATGGGGTTATAAACAGCCTTGGAGCCATAGAATAACAAAGATCAAAAGGGACCCTTGGAGACCATCTGGTCCAGAACCCTAAACCAAACAGGGCTGATTTCAAAGAGCAGTTTGATAAGGCCTTGTCCAGGTGAGCTGTGATTATCTTTAAGGATGGCAATACCTCCAGGTCTTGGAGCTTCTTTTTCACCACATTCCTTTGGAAAGTTTTTTTGCCTTGTACCCAGTGGGAAACTCAGTTTAATATGTCCTTTTCCCATCTTCCTTTAGTTATGCAACTCTAAGAAAAATCTGGATCCCTTTTTTCTGTTTTTGTAGTTGAAGACAGTAATGAGGTACCCCCAAAAGCTGTTCCTTCTCCAGGCTGACCAAGTCCAGCTCCTGCAGTTGCTCCTTGTGGTGCAAGTTCTCTATCCCCAAACATCTTGGTGGCCCACCACTGAACTCACTCTGGTTTCAGAGAATTGTAGAATGTTAGGGATTGGAAGGGACCTAGAAAGATCATCCAGTCTAACCCCCCTGCTGGAGCAGGAACACCTACATCAGGTCACACCTACAAGATCATCTAGTCCATCCATCCTCCTATCTCTGATACTACCCACTAAGCTATTACATCGTATCTCATAGCACCTCATCCAGGTGCTTCTGGAAGACTGTGAGGGACGGTGACTCCACCACCTCACTGGGCAGGCCATTCCAGTGCCTGACCAGTCTTTGAGGTAAAAAGTTTTTCCTGATATCTTATCTAAATCTCCCCAGGTGCAACTAGTGGCCATTTCCTCAAGTCCTATCATTAGTTATCTGGGAGAAGAGGCTGACCCCCAAGCCTTTCCTCATAAGGGAGATGCTCCAATCCCTTAATCATCCTCATGGCTCTGTGCTGGACTGTCTTAAGCAGTTCCCTGTTCTTCTCGAACTGAGGGGCCCAGAACTGGATGCAATATTCTAGATGTGGTCTCACTAGGGCAGAATAGAGGGGGAGGAGAACCTCTCTGGACCTACTAACCATGCCCCTTCTGATACATGCCAGGATGCCATTGACCTTCTTGGCCATGAAGACACAGTGATGGCTCATGGTCATCCAGCTGTCTACCAAGACCCTCTGGTCCCTTTCCCCTTCGCTGTTCTCTAACAAGTCATTCCCCAACCTATACTAGTACCTGGAGTTTTTCTTTCCCAGATGTAGGACTCTACACTTGCTCTTGTTGTATTTCATTAAATTTCTCCCCACCCAACTCTCCAACCTGTCTAGGTCCCACCTGATGGCAGCACAGCCTTCTGGCATGTCAGCCTCTACTCTGAGTGCACTGTCAGCAGCAAACTGTGAGGGAATGGACTGTGTACTCCATTCCCTCATCCAAGTCATTGATGAATATATTGAACAATACTGGTCCCAGTACTAACCTTTGAGGGACTCCACTAGATACATGCCTCCAGCTAGATTCTATCCCATTGACTAGAACCCTCTGGCTTCTTCCCTTCAGCCAATTCACAGTCCACCTCACTACCGGTGTCAAAGGCTTTACTGAAATCAAGATAGACCACACCCACTGCTTTTCCACCATCTATCCACCTGGTTATATCCTCATAAAAGGCTATCAGGTTGGTCAGCATGACTTTGCATTGGTGAAGTCATGTTGACAGCCTCTAATGACCCTTTTATCCTTGATATGACTAGAAACAATGCCAAAGGTAAGTTGTTCCATCACCTTACCAGGGATGGAGTTAAGGCTATAGTTACTCGGGTGCTCCTTCTTGCCTTTTTTGAAGACCAGAGTGACATTTGACTCCAGTCCTCAGGCACCTCTCCCAATGCCCATGACTTACCAAAGTTGATGGAGAGTGGCCTAACAGAGGCCACTAAGTATCCTTCTTGAAATATCCTTCACTATAGTCCTGTATATCTAACTAACTCCTTGGAGCAATGGGCAGTGCAAGACTGAAGCCTCACAAAAGACCAAATAAAACTGAAAATTAGATAATATTCTTACATTATAATCCAGAGTGATATTCAGCAGACAGATGGCAGCACACAAAAAAAGTTTGGGTAAACTTTATTTAATTTAAGAGAGGACACTCTTTAGATTTTAAAACATGTAAATAAACCCTTATATTTAAGTGGTACCTATAGAAATCAAAGCAATTTTCTGACTTTTTGGTTAAACACATACCCCATTCTGTTTTTATGCAACCAAATGCTACTGGGTTTGTCCTGTAGACAGCATACGGATGGTCACAGACACAAAGATGAACAAATGAGAGTGTAATTGAATATATGAAGAAAGTGTGTTGGGAAGGTGACAATTTCAAGCACTTGAAAGTCAGGAAATAACATTTCCTGTAGTAACATTATCTCAGACATACTGCATTTTTTATGGCATAGCTTATATTTTACCACACTTAAAGGTAAGACACATACTTACAAAGAAAAGGAGAAATAAAAAAGATTGCACTAAGAGGGTAACCTTTTCCATATCCAGGTTTTTAAAAGCTTAAAAGGCTAACTGTGATGAATAACTTATTTAAGTTTTTTTTTTTTTTTGTGCTTAATATCCATTAATAAAAAAAAAAAAAGGAAAGAAAGAAAAAAAAAAAAAGAAAAGCAAGAAAGTACAAGGCAATCATTTCCAAAGAGTTTCAAACATTTCTGCTGTGGGTATATTATGGAAACTGCCTTCCTTTAAGTACACATTTCTGAAACTGTGTTATAAAAAGCTATTAGAATTTTCAGAAACTAAATCTCATTCTGGTGAAGAAGACATACTCAAATTTATTCAACTTTATAAATTATGTCAAGAGATATTAAAATACTAGCCAAAATGTTTTCTGGAATACTGGTATAGAAAGAAAAAAAAAAAAAACAAAACAAAACAAAACAAAAAAAAACAAAAAACAAAACGAATGATAGAGCTTTAGAAGGATGTATAGGAATGCTGTGCCAGTATCTTAAAAATTAATCAGAATGATCTAAATGATTACAAATTACATTTAGACTGACTGATCACAAGCTAAGTCATGATTGGGATAGACAGAAATTCAATTAGCAAAATGCAGTAGCCTAACTAGTAAGCATCTATGTGTCTGTATACAAAAAAAAATAAAGGTCACATCACACACATTTGATACAACTATCTGATGAGTTTTTTATCTTGATCAACTAACATTATTACATTTTAAAAATAAACCTCTCCTAAATATATGTGCATATGTTCATATGTGCACTATATGAAGTAAGTTCATTAAACTCTTACCAAGTGAGAGATCAGAAGAAAATAATTGGAGTTGAAGAATAAATCAACAGGTATTTTAATCCTGAAAAGAGCTTCAAATGGACCCAGACCTATTCAGTATATTTACTAGTTATCTGAAAAAGCTGCTAGTTAGAAATAAAGCAGTTGCTGGTGAACTTTGCAGATAATCTGAGCAACTGTGGCATGTTAAATAACAAAGAGAAATCCTACCAAGGGACCTGTATTGTACAGGCTCTCACAATATCAGAGCTTTTCAGTTAAATTAAATGTCACACATAAGGGAAAACACAAAAGGCATGTCATGTTTTCAGGATGAAGGAGGCTTTTTTGAAAAAATAAAAAATAAAACAAAAACAAACAAACAAACAAACAAATAAATAAAAATAGCTTAAACCAGTGCACCAAAGGAGGATATAGTTGGCAAGGTAAAAGATCAGGTGAATATATTTTATACAACTAACAAAACACAAAGAAATGGAGGGAAATCTACTGTATTTTTTCACAAATGTAACTTAAATTTCTGAAATATTTGTTTCAGTATGTAGTTTACACCTCAGGAAGAGTAAAGGTAAAGAAAGCAGAAAAAATATCTGACAGTCTGGAAAATCTAATCTAGAATGGTTGCATCAAGAAGGCTGCTCATCCTTGCCACCCAATATTTTGGTGTTTAAATATCTAAAGTTTAGGTTCAGGTTGTGTGAGGAGAATTAAATTAAGCCTCATAGATTTTTTTTTCTAGTCTTTTATTCCATCCAGTAAAAAGCTTAGTTGTGTTGCCACATACTAGTTGTTGTTTTTGTTGTTGTTGTTGCTGTCACAAATATAAATTTGTAAACTGGACATCAGACTTCCCTTCCAGTTTCTGACAAGTAAGTCGGTTACTTTTTAACAAGTGCAATCCAAACCTGAGATCAGAATTATAAAAAAAAGAAAAAAAATTATTCCGGGAAAACTGGATGAAAACAATTTTGAAAGAGAAGATAGATTTATTTTTAACCCTTACCATCTCCCAGTTACTGTGATCTTATTTTTCTCCTAATCATCATATTACCTGAGAAACTTCCATATAAGACCAAGAGCTGTTAATGCAATTTATGGAGAGAGTTATATTTTTACTTTCCCTTTGAAATAGTTTTATTAGCTATATTTTCTTTCTTTTTGTTGGTTGTTGTTGTCTACTTGTAGTTAGCAGTCAGAAAAGTGTTCTACATATCATGGTATGTGAGTCCATCTAATATCTGGAAGAGGATCATTTTTAGTGAAAGAAAGCATTTTTGTCACCCTTGACACTTTTGAGTGTAAATGTGGGGAGAACTCCTTTAGGATTGAACAGTAGAAGAAGGAAGAAATCCATTTAAAATGTACATTTGATTATTTTGTCCAATTCTTATTCCTTTATAATGGATTTGTACAAATTTACAGCCACTATATTTGGATGTCTTTTTTTTTTTTTTTTTTCCTAGTTCAGAATTTCCTATTTAAATTTTTAGCTTTAAAATGGTTTTGCCAGCTTGGGAGACACTCTTTAATACAAAGAAAAGTACAAAAATGACTGAATACTATTATGGAATGAAATGAGAGGAAGAAAGTATTAAGGGGTGAAGGAGGTGTTATTGATGTGAGAAATGAAATGGAGACCCTTTTCCAAAGACTTCTTAAAAGAACTGTCCTTACAGCGCCTTCCTGCCATTTTCTCCCTTTCCCCAAAGATTTTGTAGGTAAAACCCTGTATTGTAGGTGTTTTTCTATCCATGAAATATTCATCAGCTCTGCAGCCTTTGCTTAAAGGAAGGAGCCAATAAAAGAAAAGTACTTTAGATATTCTTATAAGAAAAAGAAATTCAGTGCTGCTTAACTTCAAAAATTAGGTACATTTGAGAAAGAGAACTATGCCACAATCTTCAATATATTAGCTCTCTCCCTATAAATGTGTAGCTAATGATGTAATGTGTAACATGAAAATCATATTGAATTTATATTCAGTTACACTAGAAATATGACCTTTCTCATTTGGAAAAATGTGGGTGCTATTTTTCACCTGAAAGGGGCAATCTAAACAGAGTGGCTTTTGAACTCTAAGAGACTGATGATGATTTTAGAAATATTATATCAGAGGAATGCTGGTTATTTGAATTAAAACGTTGTGTGAAAAATCTTCTGAAATAGATTCAGGTGCAGTGAAATGTACCAAACATCATTTCACATTAATCATTGCTAAAAGAATAATGATAATTCCTCCAAATAAATAAGTTATTATCATATACATAATGTGTTGTGTTTTTTTTTTTTTTTTTTTTTCAGTTGAAAGGGGTTGTTTTCTGAACTATCTCCAAAGCATATTGAAAAATGAAGTTAAATACTATTATTGCAGCTCAAAGTGTGATGTTCAATGCAAATTTTATTTGATTTAAAAAAACAAAAACAACCAAGAAAACAAAACAACACAGAAAATATACCTCTCAGATAATCAAAACCACTTTTTTTTTTCTATTTTTTAATATTATTTTTTTTTCAGGACCATCAGAAAGCAAAAACATTCATTATTCACAAAATTGTACTTACTACCTCTTATTTGTTTTGAGTTTCAGGGTCAAGAATGGAATCAGATTTAGAAATGAACACACAAAGGCTACGAATTTATATTCTCCCTTCATCTCAGCTCCTGCAAGAGATCCTTTACCCTGATGAAAAATCCTTGTGGCCCAAGTTGTCAGGATGTGGGTGGTGCTGAAGAAGCAAAAGTACAGAACCTGTAGGCAGGTGATCATGCCTCACAGGTAAATCTGGGGAAGACCTTTCCAAAATGGCAAGACTGCAGGACTTTTTTTTTTTTTTCCCAACAAAAGAAGAATGTGTATTGGGAAGAAAAACCCTGCAGTGGGATTCATGGGTGCTCCTTCTTTATAACCTCAACTTGAATAAGACAACACAAGACATACAGTATTGGCATATGTGAAGATAACATTCAGGAAAATCAAAGTCCCTAAATTATCTGGGCTTGCTTTTTCATAATTTATTTCATCAAGCTTTTTTTGAGAAAGACTAGTTCATCAAATATAAAACATCATAGATAATCAAATTCATGTTGAGAATATTTATAAAAGGATTTTTTTTTCTTTTTCATAAAGATAGAAGGGAATCGTGAAAGCTAGCTGTTCTCTATGAAAAAATACACCATATAAACAATCAAACAAAAAAAACAAACCCACAAACAACTGATTTCTCATCAAAGTTGAAATATATGAAAACTGAAAAAAAAGTTTACTTTTCTTTAGTTATGCTTTCAAAACTACTTTTGGTTACTTTTGAACCTACAGTTTTGTTGCCTAACAATCTGAATAGCTGCCACATGGTCAAGATGAGCCAGCTCTTCTGTGGTGCATTTTGATGATTTTTTCTGATGTCTCATTGCAGTACAACCAGAAAAACATCTCCCATAGAAGACTGAGAATATACGGCACTTGGAGAGCACTCTCCAGTTTATGATTGTAATCATAAGTACACATTAATATTATACATTATGATATTAATAATAATTTACTCATAATAATATATATTTTATTTAATAATTAATAATAATATAATTTAATAATTAATAATAATTAATAATAGTAATAACATAATATTATACATTATGATGTATTACGATCAAACCGAGATAATATGCTTTGTCAAAAGTGTGTGTGACAGCTGTGTGTGAGTTATGTTTGCAAATTCCATTTTGGGTTAACATTCAGGCAGGAATCTTTTCTTCACTGATCACCTTTAGTATGAGAAATTCTTAGGTCAGCAAGAATTTCCCTTGCTCTTCTCACAGAACATAGAGGAAGCCTCAAAGACTAACTTTCATTAGACACTTGTCTTCAAAAGGTTTCAGTTCAGTGAGGGGAATCCCACTTATTCTTCTGTGAATATTATTCTAGAAGTTTTGATTTCTTAAGATATAAAAAATATTTCATTTTAGAAAGGTGTTTGAATTTATCGTATACAAGATTAAAATTAAAACTATTTTGACTTGACTAAGACATTTAAGTCAATCTTAACTATTATCTATGAACTTAACAATCTGGCTTTGGTAAAAGATATTTTTCCATAAACAAAGGAATTTTTGATGGAATAGCCTGAATCTTTTAAACTTTTTTTTTTTTTTTTTTTTCTCCCTATATTGCTTGGAAGTAATTGAGTGATTCCTATCATCTTTCATTTAAAACTCCACACAAGAAATGGTTTGCATTTCCATTCTACTCATAGGGGAATCACAGAGAACAAGAAATTCACCTTGGAAAGGAATTCTTACTTAGGCTACTAAATGGTGTTTTACAGAGCTTGTCAGTTATCCTCAAAATACTAAAACAAACAAAATTTTGCCTTATTGAATCTTACTGAAAGCTTCACACTTTACTTCCTTTTTCCTGTTCCTCCATGCCTCAAGGGAGTCAAAACTTTGGGCCCTCATGCTACAATGTGTTTGGCAGTTGCTAACTCCTCTGTCATGGGTAAGAAGCATCTGCTATAGAAGTCCTCATCCCATTTTTTGTGGAGTCTGAGTCTCTTCTGCCCTAGGATAGATGTTAACCTCTCAAGAAGACATGGAGATGCATTTGGAATGAGGAATGCTCCCAAACATGCAAGGAGGAATGGACAGGTTTAAGGCACAGATACACTATTAGGCTGCCTGAGTCTAGACTATGTTTTGGCTATAAGCAGAAGCTTTTGAACACTACAGTGAAGTCTATCCAATGGATATTTCTGCCATGCATGATCTGAATTAGTCATTTTCACCGTGTCTGCCCTATAAGATATTTCAATCTAGATCAAGAATAACAGGATGAAAAAAAAAAAAGCAATACAAAAAAAAGTAGAACAAAACCAATAAACTTGCTTTTACTCATGCAATGCTCATTGAAAGAAAAATACCACACTGATATTTTGTACTTCATCCACTGGTACCATTATACTTTCAACAGAAACCTTCATAACTACATACATTGGCAGCAACAACCTCCAGAAAATGAAGTTTGCTCTTAAAATATGTTCAGCATATAAGAAATGTATTTCTTTATCCTCATTCTTTTTTATTTTTTTATATATATTTTTTATTATTATTTTTAATGTGTTCTACATTCTTTATCAAGGTAAATCATCCTCTGAACTGACTGTGGGACTGTGGAGGATGTGCACCTTTTCAGAAGAACGGCATTTGCCTGTGGTAGATGATAATGCATACAGCTATTTCATATCCCTAAAAAAAATCATGATTGTATAGCACTATGATAGAATTCTTAGTATACAAAGGGTTAGTGTGCATCATTAAAAGAATGAGCAAGCTTTTGATTTTAATTGTAATTGTAATCCTCTCCACTGAAGCCTCAAATGCATCGTTTGAAATCTAGTGGCGATGTGAGTTTTCACTGCAGCCACTTTACGTTTGTGATACATTAAAAGGTGTAATCCAACTGAAATGTAAATCGCTGTTCTTGAAAACAAATTACAAATGGAGATAACAGGGCAGCATACTAGCACTAAAGCATCCGAGAGCCCATCTGAGGCAGTTTTCTTTCAGACCCAAATTGCAGCAGCCCTGTTATCATGGGTAATAGGGTGCTGCTAAGGCAGGTTGATTACAAGGCTATGGTAAACAATCCTTTTAAATGCAGTGCCTCAGTAGACATGCACATACAACATTAATCAACTGAATTCAAACAGAGCCACAAAGGGAAGTGGTGGGCCAGCCCCTGTTGCTTTAGCTCACACAGTAAGTGGCCAAAGTTCAGTCCTCTCTTGCCACAGTGGTCTTTTCCATCCCTTCATAATCAGTATTAACTTGTGTGAAACCTTAATTGTGAGCCCTGTGGAAAACAAGAAAATGAGCCCTTGAGGTTTCCTTTCACAAAGGGCTGTGTTTTCATGTTTCAAGGCATAGCAATTTTGCTTCACTTAGGCAGTGACCTCCCTGGGACAGGGCCAACCCCTGTTTTATGTATTTGCTCTGCCTCTGGGCTGGATGAATGTGTAGGATGGATTGGGGGGCAACCTCCACCCTGTGATGCAGACACTCTCCAACCTAGGGGCTAGGATGCAGGACCACCATGCAGTGCTAATCCAGGGAGAGACCAAACTTCTCTCTTCTGAGGCCCTTCTACCACAATAAATCAGACTTTCCAAAAAGTCTCCACCCAAATAGCCAACATTAGTGTTAAGAGCAGCTATCACTTCTCTGCCTACACCCATCACATTTTATATTACCAGCCCTCCTTTGAAAATCATCGTAACTCAGTTTATTACACTTCTCGACCTGCTTAAAAGGTTCATAGATTTATATAGCATGTTCTGCCAAGAAATATCCTCTATGACTGGAGATTTGTTTCAGAAGATCTGCTGTAATGGGGTGAGGAGAATAAGCATCTCTTGGAAGGATGCTGATGTAACATGGAAAAGCAGGTAAGTTACAGAAAGAGCAAAGTGCAATAAATAGCTTCTATTTAAAATATAAATAGAGTAATTTAAGTCTGCCTGAAGATAGTTTAAATAATTCAGTAAGTGATAATAATAACATGCACTGAATGATAGCTAAAGAATACCTTATAAAGTAACTTACAGCAATGCTGTAAGAGGCCAGATACGAGTAATCATTGAGCGTAGCCAAACACAGAAATTCAATTCATTTTGGAAAATTTTAATTGAATACTTTAATTAAAACATCTGTAATTCTTTAAAACAAGGAATATCTGCTAATTCAGTTCATTAAATAAAAAGAGAGCATGTAAATGTTGGAACACTATGGAACATAGCAGAAAAAGCACTTTAAAAGTGACACTCATAAAAAGTTTGAAACCCAGATGCTGGTACACAAGAAAGTGTTACTAATGGAGTCTGAGGCCTATTGCATCAAAGTTTCTAGTTAAAATCCAGTTGCAACTTAGTAATATAAAATATTTCCACAATATATGATGGAAAATGTTATTAATCTTCAGACCTGGTTTCTAGGAAATGTCTGTATAACCAGAAACTTAGGGCCATATTAGGTATCTTTCTGAAAACTTGGAAGATTGCATGGCTATGGGTAACGCTTTGCTGTCCTCTCCAGAACTTGATCCTCTGGGAGAGGGTATTTTCAGCATTCTCAGGGACAGTGACAATACACTGAACATGTTATAAATGAAGTCTCATTTAGTCTGAATTTAGTAATATTTATACTTATAAAAGGTATAAAAGGTATAAAAGGCAAGTAAGTAAACAGCGCTGGGTATGTGGGGAGTCTATGCTCCACCAACACGCACACACGAACATCAAACATTCTAAATATACAGAACATTGCTTTCCATACTAAACCCGAGTATGCCTATACATATGTACAATCAGGAAAGGTAACAAAAAATCCTTTAAGTTCCATGACTTAACAGTCACCATTTTTCCATTCCTTTTCTTGATTACAAACAACAGTCTCCGTTTTCCATTCCTTTTGAACAATATGTCTCGCTTTAAGTTGTCAAGCAACTTGGCCTTCAGGCCTGATGTATCCCATTCTTCCCAGACCGAAGAAAAGCATATCCATCTCCTTTTCAAGGCCAATAGGGCCTGGGCCAAAGTCCAAGTCACCAGGGGGCAAAACAGCAAAAGCCTTTGATGGCTGTAGCAGCAGAGGGGCCAATGGCCCCTCTGGATCGGTAAAGGAGCCCACAGCTGGTATTGTGGCCCCACATGGCTCTTTAAGGCCTCAGAGACTGCTTGGCAGGTACCGAGCAATCCCACTGCAACCTTGTCATTTTTAGTTGCAGAGTCCCGCACCTTGACATCAATTTGGTCCCATGTTTCAGGATCATAAACTGTCCGATTGTTAATAAGGAGAATAAGCTGCAAGGTTACTAGGACAGTCTTTGTTTCTAAGGACATATGATTCCCCATAATGCGCAACTGCTTACCAGTGAGGGGCAGTTGTGTGCGCGGGTCCGCTTCTCTCAGCTTGAGCTTCTTCCCAGCTCCGGTGTGCCCATTTCCAGCGACATTCAGTACAAGCTTCTTTGAGCAGTTTGCAGACTTTGGCCAAACCTACCTTCATTAAGCCATCAATGTGCCTGTTCCTTTCCTGGTCTCCGTTCTGCTAGCCTGTTCCTTTTCATTCCTTCTTTCTGCTTATTCATTGATGACATAACTTCATCGTGTTGCCTTCTTTTTTTTTATCTTGAGGGCAGGCTCCCTTCTTATACCCTTCTCCCCACAGCAGTTCTTTTCAAAACAACTTTTCATTGGTCAACCAGTTTTGCAAATAACAGCAATGGCAAACACCCAGAAACTTCCATGCCTTAATGGCTGGAGAGCAAGAAACCGGAGACTGCATGGAGTCTCCTGAATCATCCTTCTTTGTTCCCTCTAAACTCTTTTACATTCCTGATGGCCTCATCATTAAGAGTTTAATGTTATCATCAACCACGGGGCTTGCCCACCCCCATGGCCACACTCCCAAATTTCCCCCTTCTTTATTAATATCAACCATTTTCTCGACATGAATTACCACTCGATATATAACAAACACTTTGAATGAGGACAGAAAATTATGAATATTTGGCCATCTTACATACAGTTTGTTTTTTTTTTTGTTGTTTTGTTTTGTTTTGTTTTGTTTTGTTTTGTTTTTCCCACTTTGCTTCTGTTCAAGTATCTTTAAAGCTTTTCTTGTGGATCAGACCTGTTTCATAGTAATACTTGGAAAAAACATCCACAGATGGGTTTGTATATGAGTCTACGGAGTGCAATCAAGCATGGGGTTGTAAGTGTGGTGCAAAGGATGTACATATATTCATGCAAAATATAGTGAATAAATTATTATGAAATCTCATTAGTGTGAATAGACAGACAGACTTTTACTAAAAATCTTCTCTATTCCCTGTGTGAGTACACTATGGACCTCAGTACAGCCATTTCCCCTGGGCTGCTTTGCCAATGTATGTGATCACCATTACTTACAGGGAATAGCTCTAGGAATATAAAGATAATTCACATTACTTAGTTCTTGGATTTACTTCAACCTCTTCCAAGAGGATGACAAGCCTTGTTTTTTGGAGAATGGCTCTCAGGAGGGATATGACAGGAATATTAATCCTACAGTATTAACTGAGATTGCATTTTTCTTTCAGATAGTCATCTAAAGAATGATAGCTTAACTAATCTTCAGTACTCACCAATACAGACTGGTGACCTAGATTGAAATGCTCTAGCAACACAGGTATTAGGAGATAGGAACAGATATAGGAACACAGTTCTTTATAACATAAAAATTGAAATTTATCTTTCAGATATTGTAGGGACTGTTTTCTGTGTTCTAGTACTGGATTCCTCACTTGGAAATTCTCATTTTAATGAGATGAAGTAGGAGAGACTATGCTAGTAGAAATATAAGTGTCTGACCATGCCCCAGAGGAAAAAGACATATCTGGAAAGTAGAGGACAAACCGTCTGAATGGAATACTTCTCAACTGGAAAGAAGACTGTACAAAGAACTATCCCTGGAACAACTGGATATTCATAAGAAGAGGAGAAATGCTGTGATACTTTTCTTTGAACTCTGAGGCCAAATAATGGAAGAGGATTACTGCCACTGTGCAAAACCATAGATGAAGTTATTAAAAAACTAATAAGGAGAAAGGAACCTGAGTAGACCACATCCCTTTCACATCTTGAACAGTTGATGTTCAGGGATGTTATAAATGAAGTCTCATTTAGTCTGAATTTAGTAATATTTATACTTATAAAAGGTATAAAAGGTATAAAAGGCAAGTAAACAGCGCTGGGTATGTGGGGAGTCTATGCTCCACCAACACGCACACACGAACATCAAACATTCTAAATATACAGAACATTGCTTTCCATACTAAACCCGAGTATGCCTATACATATGTACAATCAGGAAAAATAACAAAAAATCCTTTAAGTTCCATTACTTAACAGTCATAGAATCATAGAATCATAGAATATCCTGAGTTGGAAGGGACCCTTAAGGATCATCAAGTCCAACTCTTGACACCGCACAGGTCTACCCAAAAGTTCAGACCATGTGACTAAGTGCACAGTCCAATCTCTTCTTAAATTCAGACAGGCTCGGTGCAGTGACCACTTCCCTGGGGAGCCTGTTCCAGTGTGCAACCACCCTCTCTGTGAAGAACCCCCTCCTGATGTCAAGCCTAAATTTCCCCTGCCTCAGCTTAACCCCGCTCCCGCGGGTCCTGTCGCTGGTGTTAATGGAGAAAAGGTCTCCTGCCTCTCGACACCCCCTTACGAGGAAGTTGTAGACTGAGATGAGGTCTCCCCTCAGCCTCCTCTTCTCCAGGCTGAACAGGCCCAGTGCCCTCAGCCGTTCCTCGTATGTCTTCCCCTCCAGGCCTTTCACCATCTTCGTAGCCCTCCTCTGGACACTCTCCAACAGTTTCATGTCCTTTTTATACTGTGCTGCCCAGAACTGCACACAGTACTCGAGGTGAGGCCGCACCAGCGCAGAGTAGAGCGGGACAATCACCTCTCTCGACCTACTAGCGATGCCGTGCTTGATGCACCCCAGGACACGGTTGGCCCTCCTGGCTGCCAGGGCACACTGGTGGCTCATATTCAACTTGCTGTCTACCACAACCCCCAGATCCCTCTCTTCTAGGCTGCTCTCCAGCGTCTCATCGCCCAGTCTGTACGTGCAGCCAGGGTTTCCCCGTCCCAGGTGCAGGACCCGGCACTTGCTCTTATTGAACTTCATGCGGTTGGCGATCGCCCAGCTCTCCAACCTATCCAGATCAGTCTCCATTTTCCATTCCTTTTCTTGACTACAAACAACGGTCTCCATTTTCAATTCCTTTTGAACAATATGTCTTGCTTTAAGATGTCAAGCAACTTGGTCTTCAGGCCTTATGTATCCCGTTCTTCCCGGGTCGAAGAAAAGCATATCCATCTCCTTTTCAAGGCCAATAGGGCCTGGGCCAAAGTCCAAGTCACCAGGGGGCATAACAGCAAAGGCCTGCGATAGCAGTAGCGGTGGGGGGGCGATGGTGTAGCAGAAGGATGGGTGGATGAACCTGCAGCTCCCTCACTATCTGGCAAACCACACGTTTCTGATTGTGGCCCCACATGGCTCTTTAAGGCCTCAGAGACTGCTCGGCAGGTACCGAGCAATCCCACTGCAACCTTGTTGTTTTTAGTTTTATTAATATCAACCATTTTCTTGACATGAATTACCACTCCATATATAACAGGGATGTCCTGGTACCTATTGGTACCAGGTACCTACATCATACCTGGTACTTATTATGATCAGGGATGTCCTGGTACTTATTTTTTGAGCTGTCATAAAATAGCTGTGGTGTTTTTTTGTTTTTTTGTTTTTGTTTTTCTGACTTCTACCTATGATTTTTCCTTTGCAGCAACATTGCTAGGGTGGTCTATTTTAACACATTATAAAAAATACTTACTGGTTGGCTGGATTAAAATTTCAGTGTCCAGAGAAATACATACTCTAATAAAACACAGATGTACCTTTAAGCATTTAAGTGGAATAATAAAAATAAAGATTTCATCATTCATGTTAAGCACAGTCTTTAAGGAGTTTCTGTATTAATATGACCTGTCATAAAATGATCATCAAGTTTCATTAGACAATAATAGAGATGGAAGGAATGGAAATATCATCAAACTGGTTCTGTTAATTTTAAACTTGTATACTTTCCCTTCCACTCTTAAAAAAATTAATCAGATTGAAAATTTCTTGGGAATATAATAATTTTAAAGTATTCTATAAATGTCTGTAAGAATACAAAATACTGAGAATTATATACACAAACACACACAAAAAATAATGTAGCTGACTGTGAGTTCAGCTCAACTATACAAAGGCAGCTCACAGAACAGATTCATAACAAATTGGGCAATACAAGATTCTGTAGTCAAGAACTATATGAAACACTAGGATCATTTATACGTACAGAGCTGAAAAATACAGCTGTTGTTTTCACTCAGAGATAATAATCATATACCTGGGCCACAGGATAAGGCCTGCTTTCTTGGTTCATGACCATTAAGAAACAACTCTCCTATTGTTAACCTTCAAGAGGAGAGGCTGCAAATGCAAGGTCATACAGGAAACAAAGATGTGGGAATCATTTAGTGCAACCCTACACTTAGACAGGTGCCAGTCTTAGTCTTTTTAATTGATCTCATTTGTTACTTATACCTGTAAATCACACTGTTATCATCTCTGAACAAGCAATGGAAACTAGAATTTGTCACTGACTGAAGATATCAGACCAAGTCCTCAAATAGGCTGGCCATATAGATTTACTGGCTTAATTACACAACAGTACATTAGATTGAAACAAGATACTTAGAAAAATCCAAATTACATGCAGGCCTCTTGTTTCTTTATCCCACATTGACACAAAACACAGTTCAAATGTTACTGCTTAGAGAGTAAGTTATAGTCTTCTGAGAGAGACAAAGCCAGACCCAGTCAGGCCTGACACAGTCAAAGATTTTTGATACTGTGCATCAAAAATTATCTTCTGTTGATCTAAAAGCTTAGTATACAGACAGCATGACACTCACATCCCAGAGCTACTGCAGTGTTATGGTGGGAACAGGAGAATTATGAAAGCAACCAACTGTGACCCTTTTCAGTGGGATAAATTCAGGTATTTAGTAAAGGGTAATGTTGACTGGATTTAATTTTCTCTCATTAGAATTACTCAGTCCTATATGTAGTCCATGTAAAGACTGAGGAGCATGGAAAGAGCAAAATGCTCCCCATGCTAAAAGAGTAATACAAATATTTAGACATTTTCTAGATACAATTGTGCATGCCTCTTAAATACAAATGGGGCCCAAAGAGAAACCAGTACTGAAGCTGTAGACAACACCATATTGTGTCATCCAAAGTAATGACAAAAGCAGACTTCTGAGATGAGAGGTCTCCCTCTATTGTTCCCACACTGACTGCTTCAGTGGCTTCACATAATCAGTCCCCAGTTCCTGGCAGAGACAGAGGAAGTTATGAAGACTATCCCGCTTCCATGTGATTTGCCAGCCTTCTGGAGACTACAAAATACCTGTTTCACAAAGGACATTTCTAAATGTCAATCCTTCAAGAAAGCAGAGTGAGTGAAGCAAGACTATTTTCTGAACAGCAATCTTATTTTGAACCCTAACTCTACTGATCTTAGGGAATGGTGGAAGAAGGTCTCAGAAACCAAATCTCAACAGTAAGAGTGGCAGGAAAAGGAAAAGGGGGGATTGACATTGAATATATGAGAGTAATTGAGCAGCTTGGGGTCTTTAGCCAACTTGGGTACTCCCAAAGAAAAGGCACAAGACTGACTGGGGAGAGGTTGTAGGAGGTTGTTTTTATGCCCTGCATTTTCCATCAAATGCAGCAGAAAGCAGGAACTGTGAGAAGAAACTGCAACAGGGAGGAAAGATGGGATTCCTCAACAAAACTTGCATTGGAAATATGAGGTAAAAAGATGACACTTGAGGAAAAGGAATAAAGAAAATTGCAGTGTGAGATGAGTGATTTCATAAAGAAAATGCTATATAAATAAGGAGAGGATCTGCAAATAAAGATACATGGAATGAGATTTATGTACTCTATATAATACAAAGAGATTTATGTATTCTATGTACACTAAAAGTGACTTGCACCAGTCACTTTTAGAATGGAAGACAGAGAAAAGGAACTAGTGGAAAGAGTGTTGAGTCATAATTCTTTAAAAGAGGCAAAATTTAAAAAGACAAAATAAAAATAACTGGCCAGAGGGGAAAACTTAAAAAGAAATATGGAGGAAATGACACAAACAGAAAAAAAAAAAAAAGAAGAAGAAAAAATATGAAAAAGATAAACAAAAACTTTACAGTGAAGTTTATCAGGGGGAGGGGTGGGGAGGAGGGTGGGAGGGGGAGGTAAGATGGAGAACAGTAGGTGGAAGAAATGGAGCAATAAACAGCAGCCATAATAATTCACTAGTAATAATTCATCCATTTATTGAACATGACTACATCACTACTTAGTCATTACACTTTGGGAAATGAGATGATACTTTGTTCACATTGTTAAAAATGCATCTCTACAGACATTTCCCCTAGCTATTATCTTTCTTCCTTTTGAGATATAACTGAGAGCAAAGAAAGCTATCCCCTTCCTCCTCAGCTTTATTCATATCACTTTTTGACACACCTTTCTGCCTCCTAATAGCAGACAGGAATGCTGGTAGGCACATCACAATTAACAGACATTTTAAAACCAGTGATTACAGAAATGAAATGTTTGAAGCAGTATGAAGGTTGGCTGGAAAAATGGAGTCATACTAGCACCCAGAAGAAATTAATCTGTTTTTCAAAACTTTTGTGCAAAAAAGATTTTAAAGATACATTTCTGTCAGTAACAAATGTCAGTTTGTGATTAGCTATGGTTTTGAATGAAACAGCAGTAATTATTTAAACCAGTTCAAACTTAAACAATAGGTGTTTTTTTATAAAGTAGAATTCTATCATGCTTCAGATTTTTCCTTGTGATATGCCAACCAATCTCTGACAAGTGAGATAGACCAGCACCAAATCTTACTCTTCTTTCACTCTCTTTCTCACAGCGAAGTCACAAAGAAGGGTTACTTTTCCCCAGAAGAATGGAGACAAGTCTTGGGGTTTTTCTTTTATAAAGGAATGGTTTCTACAGACTAATGGGAAAAAAGATATTGGTGCCTTAGGAGGGACAAAGATAATAAATTTAAATAAATATTTTATGAAAGATAAAATAAATTACACAATAAAAGTGCAAAAACTACTTAAATAAAGGTCATCCTGTGCACACTTGATTGTTATTTCTTTACTCAACTTAGCCAAAATCCTGATCACACTTAAGGGCCACCAATTGCATTCCTTGCA
This sequence comes from Anas acuta, assembly GCF_963932015.1. Classification (NCBI taxonomy): domain Eukaryota; kingdom Metazoa; phylum Chordata; class Aves; order Anseriformes; family Anatidae; genus Anas; species Anas acuta. The sequence continues at coordinate 65,483,801 of NC_088979.1, read as the reverse complement.
GCCACCTCTCAAAACTAGCAGTATGGAGAAGCATAAATTCTCTGATCATTTTCACTTCCTTCTAAGTCCAGAAAGGTTTGGTCTTCTGTTTTCTTAGCTACCTCTGGCAAACCTGGTAGAAAGTCACTAATTTCATGAAAGGCATTCCTCAGTCTGGATCCCTGAGACCAGGACTTAAGGAAATTTCAAGACTTCAGTTTCCCTCCTAGTCTCAAAGTTGCTCTCTGAGACCTTGGAATAATTAAGGAGTAAGCATTTAGCAGTCCTAAACTCTGAAATTATGTTACAATTTCAACAAGACTCACATGTGTTAGTAACACTACCAGCACACTGTCATGTTTACAGTACTGAGAAATGGCCAACATTTCAACAGGTGCCCTGTTCTCAAGGGCAGGGGATGTAGCCAGTAGATTTAGCTCATGCCTGGCAACAACCTTGCATGGGTGAGGAATATGATGGCCCAATCACCACTTACAAGGTAACTCATAGAAAAATGAAATTTTTGTAGACATCCGTATAGCTTCCTCTTGAGTAGAGAGTTTCCGGGGATCAGAGCCCAAGTTGTTCTTCATGATGTTAGTTACCTTTGGTCTTAAAAATGCTCCAATTAATTAAAAAAATTCAATTTTTTCCTAAAACACAACACAACTTATTGAAATGTACCATGTTGACGGTGAGCATATATTCATCCAATTTTCAAGGAGTTACAAGATTGTGCTCCTCGTCAGCACAATTATGACTACTGTTTGTTCTATTTCACAACAATAAACATTTTTCTCCAGCCTTCATAGAATGCTTTCCATTGGAAAGGACCTGGAAGATCATCTAATTCCAACCCTCCTGACATGGGCAGGGATGCCACCCACCAGACAAGGTTTCCCAAAGCCCTGTCTAAGCTTGCCTTCAACACCTCCAGGGATGGGGCATCCACAGCCAGCTTCTCTGGGCAATCTGTATGAGTGCCCTACCACACTCATAGTAAATCATTATGTCCCTTTATCTAATATAAGTCTACCCTCTTTTAGTTTGACGCCATTACTCCTTGCACTATCACTACACTCCCTAACAAAGAGTCTTTTCTGCAGCCCCCTTTAGGTACTGGGAGACCACTATAAGGTTTCCACCCAGAGCATTCTCTTCTCCAGGCTAAACAATCCCAACTACCTTGGTCTGTCCCTTAGGAGAGGTGCTCCAGCCCTCTGATCAACCTCATAGTCCTCCTCTGGTCTGGCTCCAACAGGTCCATGTCTTTCTTGTGCTGGGCTGCCCAGAGCTGAATGCAGTACTCTAGTTGGGGTCTCACGAGAGAGGAGTAGAGGGGAAAATGATCTCTTTTGACCTGCTGGTCATGCTTCTTTTGATGTAGCCTAGGATATGGTTGGCTCTCTGGGCTGCAAGTGCACACTGCTGGCTCATGTTGAGATTCTCATCAACCAACACCCCCAGATCCTTCTCATCACAACTGTTCTCTATTCATACTCTGCCCAGCCTGTATTTATGTTTGGGATTGCCCCAACCTAGATGCATGACTTCACACTTGTTGTTCTTGAGCTTCATGAGGTTCACTTGGGCTCACCTTCCAAGCTTGTCTAAGTTCCTCTGGGTGGCATCCGTTCCCTCCAGTGTGTCAACCACAATAAACAGCTTAGTGTCATCATCAAATTTGCTGTTATGGTTACTGTACATGTCACCAACAAAGATGGTAAAAAGCACCAGTCCCAGTACCGACCCCTAAGTAATGCTATTTGTCATTTGTTTTCACTTGGAAACTGAGCCATTGACTGAAACTCTTTCAGTGTGACCATCCAGCCTATTCCTTACCTACTGTGTAGTTAATCTGTGAAATCCATGTCTCTACAATTTAGAGACAAAGATATCATGCAAGACAGTGTCAAATGCTTTGCACAAGTCCAGGCAGATGAAGCCAGTACTTCAGTATTTCAGCTGTACGACCAATGTTGTAAGCCCACTGTAGAAGGCCAGATTAGTCAGGCATGATCTGCCCGTAGTGAAGCCATGTTGACTGTCATCAATCACCTCCCTATTTTCCATGTGTCTTACAATAGTTTCCAGGAAGATCTGGTCTATGATCTTGCTGAGCACAGAGGTGAGACTGATGGGCTTATAGTTCCCTGGGTCTTCCTTTTTTATTTTTTGAAAAATGGGGGTTATGTTTCTCATCTTCTAGTCAGTGGCTTGGCAGCTTCATCTGCCATTCCCCTCAGAACCCACAGATACATCTCATCACATCCTATGGACTTGTGCACCCTCAGGTTCCTTAGATGGTCTTGAACCTGATCTCCTACAGTGAGCTGTTCTTCATTCTCCTAGTCCCTGCCTTTGCCTGCTGGGACATGGGCTACATGGTTAGAGCTCTTGCCAGTGAAAACTGAGGCAAAAGAGTCATTGAGTACCTCAGTCTTCTCTGTGTCCCAGGTGACAAGGTCTCTCAATTCCTTCTGGAGGGCCCACAGGTTCCTTAGTCTTTGCTCATAGAATTCTAGAATAATTTAGGTTGGAAAAGACCTCGAAGATCAAGACCAGCCATTAACCTCACAATGCCAAGTCTTCCACTAAACCATGTTCCTAAGAATCCTATGTACACATCTTTTAAATACCTACAGGGATGATGACTCAACCACTTCCCTGGGCAGCCTGTTCCAATGCTTTAAAACCCATTCAGTGAAGATATTTTTCCTAATATCCAAACTAAGTCTCCCCTGGAGGAAGTTGGGGACATTTCTTCTTGTCCTATTGCTTGTTGCTTGGGAGAAAAGACCTACACCTACATCACTACAACCTCCTTTGAGGTAGTTGTAGAGACTGATAGGGTCTCCCCTGAGCCTCCTTTTCTCCTGACTAAATAACATCTGTACCTTTAGTCACTCCTCATAAGACTTGTTCTCTAGACCTTTCACCACCTTTGTTGTCCTTCTTTAGAAGCTCTTCAGCACCTTGTTGTCTTTCTTGTAAGGGCAGAGGCCAGTGGGATGAGGTTCAGCATGGCTAAATGCCAAGTCCTGCACTTTAGTCACGACAACCCCATGCAATGCTACAGGCTTGGGACAGAGTAGCTGGAAAGCTGTGCAGAGGAAAAGAATCTGGAGGTGTTGGTAGATGAGCAAATTTGCCGGTGATACTAAACTGGGAGTAGTTGTTGACTCTGTTGAGCGTGAAAGTCTTGCAGAAAGATCTGGACAAATTGGAGATCTGGGCAACCACCAACTGCATGAAGTTTGACAAGAACAAGTGCCAGGTCCTGTACCTGGGATGGGGCAACCCTGGCTATACACATACAGACTTGGCGATGAGATGCTCGAGAGTAGCCCCGCAGAGAGGGATCTGGCCGTTTTGGTTGATAGCAAGCTGAATGTGAGCCAGCAGTATGTCCTGGAAGCCAAGAGGGCCAACTGTATCCTGGGGTGCATCAAGGACGGCATTACTAGCTGGTCAAGGAAAGTTATAGTCCCACTCTACTCTGTGCTGGTGAAGTCTCACCTCGAGTACTATATGGAGTTCAGGGCACCACAGTACAAAAAGGACCTGAAACGATTGGAGAGAGTCCAGAGGAGGGCCACAAAGATGGTGAAGGGCCTAGAGAGAAAGACATATGGAGAGCAGCTGAGGTGACTTGTCCTGTTCAGCCTGGAAAAAAGGAGGCTGATGGGAGACCTCATCATGGTCTACAGCTTCCTCACAAGGGGGAGTGGAGGGGCAGGTGCTGATCTATTCTCTTTAGTGAGCAGTGATAGGACCTGAGGGAGTTGTGTCAAGCTGCAACAGGGGAGGTTCAGGCTGGATATCAGAAAAGGTTCTTCATCAAGAGGATTGTTGTGCACTGGAACAAGCTTCCCAGGGATGTAGTCACAGCACCAAGCCTGTTGAAGTTTAAGAAGTGTTTGGACTGTGCTCTTAGTCATATGGTCTGAATTTTTGGTAGACCTGTATGGTTCCGGGAGTGGTTCCGGGAGATGGATTAGATGGTCGCTGTGGGTCCCTTCCAGCTCAGGATATTCTATGATTCTATGATTCTAGGTGCTCACCTGACCCTAAGCCAGCAGTATGCCCAGGTGTCCAAGAAGGTCAACAGCACCCTGACTTGCATCAGGAATAGTGCAACCAGCAGGACCATGGAGGTAATCATCCCCATGTACTCAGCTCTAGTGAGGCTGCACCTCAAGTACTGGGTTCAGTTTTGGGCCCCTCACTACAAGAAAGACATCAAGGCCCTGGAGTGTGTCCAGAGAAGAGCTCTGAAGCTGGTGAAGGGCCTGGAACACAAGTCCTAAGAGAAGCAGCTGAGAGAACTGGGATTGCTTAGTCTGGAGAAGAGGAGGTTCAGGGGAGACCTTACTGCTCTCTCCAACTACCTGAAAGGAAGTTGTGAGGGGCTGGGGTTCTACCTCTTCTCACAGGTAACTAACAACAGGACTAGACGGGATGGCCTCACATTGTGTCAGGGGAGGTTCAGAATGGAAATCAGGAGAAATTTATTCTCAGAAAGAGCAGTTAGGCATTGGAACAGATTGCCCAGGGAGATGGTGGAGTCACAGTCCCTGGCGTGTTTGAAGTGGTGCTTAGGGACATTGTTTACAGGGTAATATTGGTGGTATGGGGACCATTTGACCAGATGATCTTGGAGGTCTTTTCCAATGATCTTAATGATTCTATGATTGTAAGGGGCCCCGAACTGGACACAGTGTTCAAGGTGATGTACTTAAATAACATACTGTAGAAGATAATTCAGGTTAGCTTTTCTCAAATCTACTCCCCCCCCCAAAAAAAAAAAAAATATTAAAAAATTACTAGTTATGATATGAAATTAAGACTGGATGAGATATGAAATCTTCTAAAATTTGTCTGGAGAATATAATAGTTGATGTTATTTTTGTTTCTTTTTAGGAAACACACAAAATGCTTAATATTGTTGAACAATGACAGCTGTTTTTGATACATAATGTTGTTCTTTTGTTTTATTATTTGAAAATCCTCTTTCTTAATCTGAATGGAAAATTCAGTTTCTAGAAATTCATAGAATGTAAAAACAAACTGAAATATTTTTGTTTTGCCAGTGTAACAGAAATGGAACAGATGAAAATGAAGTTTTATCTCCCCATGCTACTTTTCATTTTCAGTTGTAAACTTGTACCCATCCTATCTGGATAATATTTTTGTCATCTGTATTTGATTCAGAAATTTCATCTGGTTTAACAATTGCACTTGCAGAGAAAAAACAGAAGTCAGTTGGCACTGTTACAAATAAAATATATCAAGGAATTATGATAAGTTAAACTTTTAAAATTTCCAAGTAAAGGTAACCTAGCATTTGTCTTGTAAAGAAAAAATATATATAATTACATGGATTTGTAGCAACAAAATAAACGTTTTTACCAGACAGCAAATGAATATGATGACTTTTTTTTTTTTTTTAAATCTGTAATTGTACTCTGTTAATCATATGTAGCATAAAATAACAAGCAGTAATTGACTCAGCTTCTAATATAGCTACCAAAGCACAGATTTGGAAGCTTAAAACATGAAAAAGTGAATTTGAAAAGTGATACCTGCAAGAATGGCTGTACATTTTTACAAGACCCAATAAAGTTTACAAATCAATCTTTTTGTTGAATTTTTGATTTAAATACATACACATATCAGTTTCATAACCTCTATTTTTTACCCTGTTAAAATATTCAAAGAAATTCAAGAATTGTATGCTTTTATTAGCTTTGACAGAGAAGCAACAGTTGGTTTAATGTGGCCTGTTTAGCTCTCCTTTTTCCTTTTCTTGTGCAACAATAATAATAATTAAAAAAAAAAAAAGAAAAGAAAAGAAAATATGAGTCTCAATATTTTATTTGCTCGAAGTAGAGGAATGGGCAAGTCTTTTTCTGCATTAAACAGCTGCATAAATAAGAGTTGTCTCTATCTTCTTTGCTTTAAGATCTCATGGTGAAAACTGATGTGGAAATTATTGTTCCCTGGCATTGCACTTCTGACTCCACAGCTACGTTTTATAAGGCTTGTGTGCAATTAGCCAGTTCGTTATTTTATCCTAATATTATAATAAATCACTTCACTCTTTTTCTCTCATCCATCATCAACTTATCTGCCCGCAGGTCAAAATGGTACCAATTATTAATCAAGGCCACAGGCACCCACTCCTGCACAGGGGCACCATGTTTCAACTGTCAGGTGGCATCCATCCCAGCCTTTCTTTGTCAGCAATAAAGAAAATGAAATTGGACTAATATGAATCTCATTTCTGCCCTGATTAAAGGCCTACATTTTCCCTAGGCATTGCCTGACCAGGTCTTGACTTGTGAGATATTCAATGTTCTTGTAATGTCATTCGGACAGAGCGCGCCTGTCTCCTTAGGTCATTGTTCTTCAGATTCACTTGTTTTACATGGAATATAGGCTAGAAAATCTAGACTTCCTTTGGGGTGTTAATTAAGAGGAGCATCCAAAATTAATCAGCAAATTCACTAGGGCGAAGGGGAGCTGTCTGAAGGCCTCGATATAAAATGCACTTCTAGTACAGAGAAATGAGCCTTCGGCTATTGACAAAGAGAAAACAAGTGCACAGACGGCAATCTGACATAAAAATTCATATACGTATACAATTTTACATTCATTTTCCTTGTCAGCTTGTCACCTTTAATTATAAAGGTTGATTCGCTATTTGGCAGATCTGGAAATTGTAAATGCTTGGCCATTTTAATATCATCATATGGTCAATGTCTTCAAAAAAGAATGACACAATAGCATACAAGGAAAGAAACATTGTAAAACCAAGTTCAACTTCTTTGATGATCACCTTGAAGTATCTTGCAGATCTTAGTGAGAACTGTGAACTTGGACAGAAAAACAAACAAGTTATGACTATTTACAGAGAAAACATTGTATTGACAAGTTGTTAGACCCCACTCCTTTTTACTTACAGTAGCTTCTAATCTTCATTTCTTTAAATCTTTTGTTACTTACTCCATTCTAATGTTATTAGTGTTTGGTGTGAAGGGTTTGCATAGACCTTCAGGCTATTAATGACCTTTATGTGAAAATAACAAATTCTCTGTTTGCCCAGTGAAAAGAAGACTCAAAAAAAAAAAAACAAACAAAACAAAACAAAACAAAAAACTATGCCACTAAGCTCATATCATGCAGACATCTCACAGAGAAGACTCTTAAACAGTTAACAATTTTAATCAGATAAGTTTGTTTGTTTTCAGTAGACACTAAGTCTCTAAGAATTAAGTTTCTGCAACTGGCTGCAGGACTTTGTTTTGTACCTTGAAGAGCTCAGGACTTTGTTTTGTACCCAAGAGCTCAGGTTTCAGAGGCTACCTGTTGTAAGTTTTTTCTTGTTCCACTCTTCTTACTTACCACTTCTCTGTGATTTTATACATTTCTTTCACTGGTTTGGAAAGACCAGGGATGACCTCTTTTTATTGTTACAAGTCATAGTTTCAGACTAAGAACAGACATATTGTTCTCGGTTTTGGGTATAACTATTACTTTTTATGTACACTCATAGACTAATAACATAAAATAAGGCCTTAATAATGCTGCAGAGCTATGTAGCAACACACACCAAGGAATCCAGCTTCCCATACATATTCTGAAGTATCCAGAATATCCATATCCATATCCAGCTTCCCTACATATTCTGAAGTATCCGATACAGAAGTTGTTACTTGGACCAGCCATTGACTCATAGTAAAACTAAAATGGGGGCAGGCAAAGTGAAGACAGAAGGAGGGGTACAAGTACTGCTTTATGAACACTTTCCTAATGGTATGGAACAGAAGCCTCAGCTTATGGCCAAATGTACTGAAACTCAGCACTGTCATTTTTATTTTAAATAACCACTCCACAATAAACAGCATATTCTGAACTAGAATGATACTTTATACTGTATCTCATACTAACTAATTATTTAATTTCATTAAGTTAAGATCCTAATTTTAATTAGACACTTCTACCCCTAAATGGGTATAATAACTTAACCTTAAAACAGTGACTTTTCTGTTGTTATATTTTTAATATTTTTCTATTGATAAATGGAGGTCCTCACAGAAACTGAGCCCACCTAAGCAACTATTTTCCTTACTTTCTTTTACATTTAATAAAAAGGGAATGAACAACTATACCTGTCTGTCTGAGCAGTTGTGTAAATGGGTAAGGGAATTATCCTCATGATGAGGCTCACCATACATGTGATTGTGAAATATAATTGAGGTGGGTCAAAACTTCTAAGAGTGGGGGCTTGTACTTTTGTACTTACGTATCTAGAGGAAAGCAGAGTACTTTTTTTTTTTTTTTTTTTTTTTTTTTTTTTTAAACTGATACGTGTTCTTATCTTAACTAATTTTATTAGGACTAATGGGACCTAATGCTGACACCTGTTAGGTAGCTTTATGTTTGTTAATGGTTGATAACCTACTGAGCAACACTAAAAAAATCCTACCTGATAATTGCAGCTAGTTTCTTAGTACAGAGCATTAACCCTGTTTTCACATGAATATAACCCCTATATCTTGTACTGCCTGTTGTACAGAGTCTTTCTAAATATCTCCTTAAAACATAGATTTTACAGAAATGAAGTTTTATGTCCTTTTTACTTCCTTTTTTATTTTATAAAGTAACACCTAAATAGTATACCAAGACTTCTTTTGAAGCTTGTGAAAATATGTGTATATGTTAAAAAAACAATGTAAAAATTGTAGCATTCCAGGAGGTCATCTCCAGTTTGTTATTGTCCAGTTAAATTATATTTATTTTTTATTTGTGAGTTCTTTACTTCATACATAACTAAAAAAATTAAACTATGAACTGTAAACCTTATCCATGAATTATTTACATAATTACAATGACTGCTTTAAAAATGGAATTTCCTCAGACGTTTGTTTTTCAAGGTCAAACGTGAACACAAAACAGAGTTCTTTGCAAAGAAAGATCCATGATTCCATTCCCCATATGTATGTATGACTTTCAATTTTTGAAACTTTCAGTCACAGAAACTATATCTATGCTACAGTGCAACAATTCTCTGAAGCCTCAGCGTGAAGTCTGTTTCCCTAGTTTTCCTCGCTGTTACATACATACAGCTTATGGGGGATCACCCAATCTGATACAGGGAGAAATACTCTTAGGTGCACCCTGAGACTGCATGAGCTGAAGAAAAATCTTTCCTGTAGTCTAGATGCACTCCATCTTCCAAACTAATAAACTATGCCTGTAGATCTCTGTGGCCTTGCAAGAAAGTATCTGGGACAAGCACATGAAGTGGCCTGTTCTTCCTAAACAGAGCAGGTGACAACAACATTGAGTGGTGATTATGTTGAAACCATGGGATGATGACAAAATCTTAGGGAGCTGCATGAGGTCTACCATCATAGTTCTGTGATCTGTTATTCCTTTTTTTCAGCTGATTTTATCTCCTAATGATAAACACTACCTTCTATCTGCATTTCCTACATCTCTGGTTCTGAGGAGAAAACGTTAGTCCCTCTGATCCCTATGATTTGATCAGGTGAATAGAATTTCTAGCATTAGGTGTATAAGATTATGGTCTTGGCACTCTGTGTGTTCCCTGAATATAAAAATAAAAATAATTAAAAAAAAAAAACTGTTTACAGATATTCCATCAAATATTTATAGAATTAATTACTAATCACAAAATCAATCTCTTTACAAACTTTAACCTTCCATTAAATAAACCAAAATTCCAATGGGGGTCTTTTTTTTTTTTTTTTTTCCTAATGTATTTATACATATATTACATCTACAGATAAACCTATGGTACGAAGAGATTGGTGGTGCCCCTTCAAAAAAACCCTTATCCTGTCTGTTAATGAAAGTTATCAAAACCACCAAAGATCTGAATGCCAGTAAATCTTTGAGACAGACATAAAACTTAATTAACCAATAATTAATGCATACTAAATTAAGAATTTTAGTAACTCAAGACATTTCCCTTACTACTTGCTCCTTACCTTTTTTCAGAACTTCACAGGGTGATTTTTGTTACAATCTCAAGTAACCAAATTCCCCAAGGTGCTCTCTTTTACAAAGACTGTCATAACTGCTATTCTGTATGCAGTGAGGTGCCTCAAATATCCTGGAGGGCCATGCTAGATAGCACTACCATCTCCACACCATGGTGATGGGTGGACTGTAACCACAGGAGACAGACTTTATTCTTTTGGTGTATACCTTATTATCTGGTACTTTTGATACCATCAGGGTGACACAGCATTCAAATCTTCTGATAAAGTAAAGTGAAGCCAGACAACATTTGCATCTCTTAGGGTCTGTTTACAGTATATAATTTACTCAGAAATAGGGCATTAGCTTTCCAGGAAGTTTAATATCTTCATTATTAAATTAATATTAATCAATAGGAATATATTTTGTGTAGTTCTTTAAAATAAAATGTTGTGCACTACATAGTTTATCTGTACCCTCTGAAGGTATGAGTTTCATTCCTGTTGCATCAGGGACTTGTTTGTAAAGGAGAGAGAGTCCATGTATACTTCTGCACTGTGGAGACCTTGATCCATGGATGGAGGATAAGTGAAAAAGGGCATTTCCCACTTGAAAACATATATTTTAGGATTATACTTTCACATAACAGGAGAAAAAAAAACTCATTAGTGTTAAAGGCAGAGCCCTCCTAATGTTTGGGATCTTGGTTGGTGTTCAGCAGCTTTCCAGAAGTAGTTTTGGATTCATGCTGACATTTGTGAAGTGTCGGCAGATTAGACATATGCTTCATACATGTATGTCAGGAGTTCCTCTGATGGAAACCTCTGTAAAACACAGGGACAATGCACTAGTTTAGGTGATGGGGAAGACTGCTGAATGTTGCATCATGCTGCCTCTCTGCCAGGCCCCTGAGCAAGGAACAGGGACAGCACAGTGGACAGGTGAGTTGTTCTTCCCTCCCTGAGGGGCAGTGGAGGGACATGCTCTTGCCTCTGTGCTGTTAACTTGTCCTCTGCAGGGTCACACCAGCACAGCAGGGATGACACCTGGGGACAGTTAGAGATTCACCCTGGCTTACCACACCCATTCCTGGCTCCTTCAAGGGCTGACTTCAATATAAAACCAAACACTGACTCATTTTCAGTATTTTCTCCAAACTATTGCTGTATGACAGAAAACAAAGGACGGAGTCTCCCAAACTGAAGGTAGTTAGCAGAACAGCTGCCTCAAAGTTTTTTTTTTTCACTGGCTAAAGAAGTATCATGTCATTACACTACAACACATTAAGTATACAAGTATTTCTGGTCTCATCTGACCTGAGTATCCCTGTCACTTTTTCAGGGTGTTTTAACTTGCATAACAGCTTGTGCTCTGTATTATGTTGGTGACCTGTTCTGGTTATCAGTAATATCCTTTCCTTTGGCTCCAATGCAGTCTCTATGCTTTAAGATTGCTTTCTGTGGTAGGCAAGAGCAGAAAAATGGAACACCTGGTCTTGCTGAGACCCTTAAAAAATGAATTTACAAAAACAGAGGTCTGTTTCAGCACTCATTTTAAATGCAGTATTTCTTATTTTAAAACTGGGACTTGATGCAAATTCAATGAAAAGACAGTTGATTTTTTTTTTATTTTTTTTTCCGAGTTTGGTTTTGAACCCTGATTTTTTACTCTTTGTTTTGTCTTCTGTTTACGAAAACTGACTGACATCCACTTACAGAGCAAATGAATGATCAGCTGAGAAACAGTGTACATGTGCATGTTATCCTATTTGCAGCAGTTGGATAAAATACTTGCCGATCCCACTTTATCCTTAAAAGATATCCAGAATGATATGGCTTTATTTAGGTAATGCTTCTATCACAGCAAGGCTCGGCTTTTAAATTTCACTCTTAAGTAATCAATGTTAAAACAAACAGAAAAAAGAAGACTGCTAGGAGGAATGCAGCTCTGATTCACACATGTTTTATTGCAACTGTTTTCATCACATAAACTAGTTGCCAATACGGAGTGGCAGATGTGAGACCTTGGGATTATGGAAACATCAAAATATGTCAGATCCTACCAGCTCTTGGAAAATTTAAAAAACACCACATTGACATTATTATTATATGGGGTTATATGGTTGGAAATGAATCAACAAAGAAAAATTCTTGTAGGAACTGAACTGCAAGTCAAACATAGCTAATGTGAATCCTCGTGTAGTTAGAAACTGCTTTACTCTGTCACAAGAAGCAAATGCTTGAATTGGCTTGACTTGTTTGAAGGAGGCCTCCAACTAAAAAGCAGAGAACAAGATAACACGATTGGTCTAATGATTTGGAGAAGGTGCAGTTAAAACACTGACAGGAGGCTGCAGATACATCTTCACCATGAAGGCAAAAACCAGGTTGGCTGTTGGTGAACCAGCACAGGTCTAAAAGCAGTATATCTAAGTTTCAGAAGTACCAGACCTGAGCTAATAAACGCTGCTGATTTACAGACTTCTTGACAGGGCTTATCAGCTTGTCAGAGTGCTGCAATAACTCAGCTAGACTGCCTCCAGAGCAGCACTGTGCAGTGGCTGCATGGCTTCGTGCCACATGGACTGATGAGGGGTCTTCACTAGGTTGGAAATCTTTCTTTGAAAGCCACTGTACCGTGGCAGAGAATTGCCAACTTCCCCAACTTAACTCCAGGTATTCAAGACATAATGCCTGGCAAGTCTAACACACCTGCTTACTTTATTTTATGGTATATTTTCCCCGGGATGTTTCTGAAGCATCTGGACTGCAAGTGCTGATTTAAGGTTGGAATTGCTAAAGTAGCCGCAGTGCACTTTTTTCAGCCTGACTCCTCGGTCTCCTCTCACTGTGGGAGCTGCAAAGAGTCACTTAAGTTACAAGAATTATGTTCAATAAGTTAGATAGCATTTTTTAGGTTGCGTTACCCTAACATTTTGGTCTAGAGCAGCAGTTCAACTTTGAAATGAGTTCCTCAGTTTTCCTCACATTCAGTATTAGATGGTTGCAAACTGGATTTCAGATAAAATTAAATGGGGATCTCTTTCAGATATGCCCCAAGTGTGGTATGTTCCCTAAGGCAGCCATGTGTCTGGACACTGAGTGAGTGACTTAGAATCATGTGTGCAATGGGGACATTCTGTCCAGGGGATCATGCTAAACCTGGTCTGAAGTGAAAACTTTAAAACATATAGTAAGATATAGGACTTCAGCATCAACTGCTTTGATCTACTGATTTGCTCCTATCATACTGAATTATTTGCTAATGTAGACACAGCCTTAATCCTCCTTTTCTAATCATATACTAAGTTCAAGATACACTGAAATACAGATGAAAGTACTTCCTTACATAATATTAATAAACCTGGTTCCACTATAATCAGTAAGAATTCAGCCTTGTATTTCAGGATGCCAAGATTTTTCTGCAGCAAGATGTTCTCTTTCAAAAAAAATCTCAGGAGTTTGAAAAACCTTGAAGTCTGAGCAATTTTGAAGAATCACCTGGTAAAAAAAAAAATAATGGAGACCTACTTTTCCCCTTTAATCTGAAAAGATTTTTTTTTTAAATAAAAAACAAATGAATAAATAAATAAATAAATATTTGACCCATTTTTAATGAGTTTAATTCACTCATGTTTGAAACCATTTAAGCTTCAAATTTAAACTCATGGAAAGGCTTGCTGATGTGAATGACAAATCCAACATTGTTTATGGATATTTCTATGCAAGCTCTTAAAGCAACATACTGCCTTTGACCAAACTAGACAGAAAGCAAGCATGCTCCCTTTTCCTGTTTCTCATTGTTGATTTTGTTGTTGTTGTCGTTTTTGTATCATTTTGTATGTTGTTGTTGTATCATTTGATACTGTTAAAAATGTAAATGACTGATGTTCTATATCAGAAAAATATTTCAACTTATTTTAGATAAAGTTTGCTCTTTGCTTGCTTTCTACATAGATGTGTAAGTCACGATAAACAATTCAAATGTATGAGTCTACAGGTTTGTGAGATATTTCTTCAGTGACAGATGTCACTGAAGCAAAGCTAAAGTAGTTAATATATATTTTTATTAAGGAACAAAACTATAACAAATATTTTAATTAGGTACTGCTTTAAATTTTCTTTATATAAGGAATATATATATATAGGGTATATAAATTTGTATATATTTATATACTTGTATATAAAAAAGTAAAATGCTGAAACTTTCTTACTTAGTGAAGAGAGGAGAAGTCTTCCTAAAATACTGCCTGCTTTCATATCTACTTTCTTTTCAAATCTGAACAATATTTGAAAATGTTCAGTTGTACAAATTAACACCATCAAGATTTTTTTATTTTTTTTTTAACTGAAGGTCTAATTTTAATGGTAATATTTCACCTATAAAAAGTGAGGATAACAAGTTTGTATTCATACAAAGGTGTTAATTAATGAAAGACAAACCTTTGCCAATTATTGACACATTCCTCTGTAATCCTGTTATGTGGAACATTCTAATGAAGTCATAGTTTATTACTAATGATCTAGCTTTGTTTAAAAAAAAAAAAAAAGCTCCAAGGGGGAGGGGGTTGAAATAATTTATTTGCTTTGGTGTATTTTTTATCACAGCAGGTAAGAATGCTGCATTTTGACTGCCACATTGTATGCAGGATGAGGGGGTATGACCTCAGAAGCAGGAACGGAGAACTGGCTCTTTCACACTTCAGCACACACTGCTGTGAACCAGCACTTTGGTCATATTATCCACTGCACCACAAAGCTGTCCGCTAATTATCTCTGAATAAGAATTTTATTGAACCTTAATTTTCAGTAATGGGGCCTGATAGTTTGTGAAGAAAGACAAAAGAATGGTCCCTTTGTTTTTCCCTCACAATAACCTTCTAGTGCTGGAGCTATGGCAGAACTCATTAAACTTGAACAATGAGTTGAAATATGATCGTGTTATTTTTGTCCCTGCCCCCAAACTAAGCTAGTCCTGTCTGCCAGCCTGTCCATCTGCCTAACAATATGGGAAGAGACATTGATTTTGTAGTGGACACTGTTACAACACATTCCCAAACCCTTACCAAATCACTATGAACATGAATCTGAGCACAAATCTAAATCTTTTGTACGTTTGGCATGATCTACCAGCAAGTTTAGAAGTGATCTGGGCATTTTCATGTGGAGATGTGAAAAACCTGATTGAATGGGGTTAAGAGAAAGCTGATTTATGTTTCATTTGCACTGCGGGAATAGATTTACAACACCAGAAATCCTAACTATTCGTTCAAACTTTGAGTTAAAAGAAAGTAATACCAATGTCTTGCTAATTCAAGAAAGGACTGTAGGTTTCTACTCAGCTGAGGGCTGGTAAACATTTTTTGTACTGTCTTCAACATCCATCTTTCTTCAAGGCATCTTCCAATAAGTAACATAATTCTTAAAAGCTTATTGCCTTCTAATTTGTGGATTATATTCTTTTTTTTTTTTTTTTTTTTTTTTTTTTTATTTACACCAAACATAAGGCTGAGCAATCTTGCTGTAGTGTAGATGGCAAAATACCTCAGGATAAACAAAAATACAGTCAGAATCCATAGACTATTCAAAACACAAAAATGCCATTATACTGCAACTGAGTGAATTATGTGTTTTCATGGTAAAAAAAAAAAAAAAAAAAAAAATTTAGTGCTTTCTCTTCCAGGATTATTTTATTAGTTCAATATGTCTGCAGTTCAGAATTCTTATCAACACTCTTGTTCCTCTTAAATAATCCTTATTTTCATGAGATTCATCAAAGCGTTTGGGGGAGATTTCCTCCTCCAAAGCATTTGGGTACCTTCTTTATCCAAAAGTATTGCTTCAGATGTATTTCATAGAGTTCTTTGAGTGATATATTTGTAGAAGACTTACAAAAAACAAGGGACTGAACCTTGATGTATTGAGTAAAAATCTTAATATTGTCCACTTAAAGATTTTTGTGTATTCCTGAAAAATCTCACATAACCTATTTTTTTTCCTTTCATTCTTGTAACAGAACACGCCACAGCCAAAAAGAATATTGCAGGTTCTCTGATTCTTTTCATTTATATTCCACCTTAATTTTCTTTTCACTCAGTACTAGTCAATTATTCCTAACTAAAGTCACCATTATAAAACTGACTTGTATATACAATCTAATTCAAAAATAAGTTTTTTAACAAAATATCATAAAGGCCCTCCCCCATCTCTGTGCCCTTAAATGGACAGTCAGTCAGACACACAAACACACAGAGGCATACAAACTATCCAGAACTGGGAGTCTGTTCAATAAATTATAGTCTTGGAGAGTAGGGAAATGGGAGGAGTACATGTATTTTTGTATTTATATAACTATATGCATACATATATATACATACAAACACACATATATTTAAGAAGCCCCAAAAGCACAAACTCATTTCATTTTGACTTAACCTATTCTATGAATTCTAACATTCTATATCAAAACAAATAATCTGTTTTCTGAATAACGTTGCTATTTTTATAGAACTGACTATTTAAAGGCTGAAATGACTAGCTTTACGTTAACTCCATTAATAAAACTGAACATCTTGTTCACATCCTGTGAATGAAAAGATTCTGATTTTTCATTGTATGATAAGATATTCATACTGCAAATGTTAAAGTCTCCTTTAAAATATTTAAATTGTGCTTTATTTTTAGGTTTAGCAAAGTAGCAGTCTGAGCTCTTGTGTGTGCCTGTACAACTGCTGTTAGGAATGGCTGTATTACCCTATTTACTTGTTGGTGTGATACCAGGTACTGTTCCTCTGACAGCCTATACCAGAAATGTAATCTGCTCACCGTAACAGGCTTTAGTCTTCCAATAGGAATCCCTGGGTGCAAGTGGAAGAGAGTGAGACTAGAGGAATGTGCTATATACTCAAATAGATGCATGATGGTTACTGTATGTTTCTTTCCAACAACTGCTACATCACTGCATTACTGTTCAAATTCCAAGTATTCAGGGATGTAAATATATAAAACAATGCATCTGTTTGTACAAAGCATTCTTCATGAGGGGCATCCATGTGCTTTTAATCAGTTTCATGCTGAGTGAAAGAAAATTGTAAACTATGCATTAAAAGAAGATTTAGTGAAAGTTATTTCTCCTCTATCTTCTGCATCCTAATTCAATGCTCTCCCTTGCTTTCAGTGATAATATAAGTAATCTGCTAGCAACATTCATGAGGAAAGTTTGATGTGGATTTACACTAGTGGAGCTACATTACAATGGGTAGATTTAAGGTATTATAAAATGAGTTTTTGGATTTGTTACAGAGGTATGAAACCCCTAAGACACAGACAGATAGGACTTTCAACATATGGCAACCACTCTTATTATAAAACAAAACAGTGTTAAGTCAAAGTACCTGATTACAATTCGCTAGTGCTATGTAGCTCTGATAGTAGGCTTATATTTAATACCACAGAAACAATATCATTTATTTTTCTGGCTTCCCTTATCCCTTAGTTATTGGGTTTCTAGGCATTGAAACCTTAAGCAAAAGGACAAAATATAAATTATAGAAAACATCAAAGTATAGAGAAATCAAATTACTTTCCATACTATCCTTACAGACATATCTAACACATTTCTCATGTGCAGTTTGGTCAAATTGCTATCACTGCAGAGCTTTAGTGCTTATAATTAGTAATCTTTTGGGAGCTGCAATAACACACTTATATGTCAAAAGTATTTAATTGAATGCAATAGTTAATTTTTCAATGAAAAAAATCATTTGATAATAATTTTGCCCAGCTGAGTTTTTAACCTGTTACCAAAGGTATTATTACTAAAAAACACAGCTATATAATTTTAGTATGCTGCTTCTTCAGTTTAATCTGTTTATAGATGTTCTTAAATTACCTTCTCTGAGATGCAGGTTTTGGTGGTAACACCATACCTAATTGCATATACACATACACTGTTAAATATAATTTTTGGTGAACATCTTATCATCTAAAATATGTAAATTAAGACAAATGTGACTGTGATGAGCATGTCAAAAGAAAAATCTCTAAGCCCAGTAGCCTAATAATCAAAATTCCGTTTGGGAAATAAATCGACTGACAAGCAGTTGCTACAATAAAAGCACATTAAATTCAGATGCATACCAGAGTATCAAATAAGTACAAAATTTATCACCAGTCAAATTTAAAACCATGTTTGCTTGTCTTGGTCTATGGTTCCCATGCACTGCTATCTTATTAACAAGACTTTAATTCTCATACTGACACACAAAAGTGTTGTACTCTAATGAACTGTCTGCTCCTTGCAGAAATCTGGTGGTAATGTAGGATGTTAGTTACAATAATGATAATCTTTAGTATTTTTAGCCTGTCAGAACCTGCACAGCCAACAACAACCAGTCTTTTACTAAAACTCTACCTCATCAAACTAACTTAATTAGCAATTCAACTCCTTATTTTTGTTTTGGATTCCCCTCTGGCTACTAATTAAAGCTTAATCGAAACTGCTGAACTGAGGTTGTAAAGAATTCATTAATATTAAAATTAGCCCCAACAATTTTTTTGGGCTGGTGCAATTTGTATTTGTTACTGTCAGGGCTTGAAATTCAGTTGAACTGTTAAGAAAGCTGTACCAGAAATTTGCTGTATTTTTCATATTATAAGCAGAACAAATATGATGAATACCAATAGTTGAACAAGGAATTCGTGTTTTGACCATGCACAGTTCACATTACTTGTGTCACTGTTTAATACCAACAGACAAAATACATTTTCAGATCATTTTTCCAAAGTCATCCACATTTTTTTATCCTCCTAAGTGCTTTCATATTTTGGATAAAAGGGAATAAAAGCCTCTGAAAAAAAAAAAAAAAGGCAAAAAAAAAAAAAAGCAAAGATTGATTCTATGCATTATCTTGACAAGATTAATATGTTTGAAAAATGAACAGATTTACCACTTCACTTTGATTTTTCCAGTTTTCTTAACATCAAAGATTACTCCAGCTGCAATAAGGGTCATTCTGAAAACTAAAATCAACTGAACTATGAACATTTGTAAAGGACGTATTTTCACTGGTA
Organism: Anas acuta; assembly: GCF_963932015.1. Lineage (NCBI taxonomy): Eukaryota > Metazoa > Chordata > Aves > Anseriformes > Anatidae > Anas > Anas acuta. The sequence goes on along the minus strand of NC_088979.1, from coordinate 65,464,740 downwards.
ACATCTCTCTCATAATATTCTCTTTTAATAAGAGTAATATATTAGTTACTAAATGAAAATGATCTTGTCAGTGTTCTAAAATTATTGAAATATTATTTTCTCAACTCAGTTTATTCTTTGTAATGAGCTTAAATGTATTTTTAATTAAATTGCTTAGTTTACAATAAAGAATCAATTTATATTTGAATATTGCTAAGTATTTTTAACAATATGAGTAAGCCATACTTGTGGTTTTGTGTTTTTGTGTTTTTTTTTTTTTTTTTTTTTTTTTTAAATTTCATGAAAAATGTAAATAAGAAAGGCAGCCTTTTTATAGTAGATAAAAACGATTTTCATAATTCAAGTTCACTTTTCATTTTAACTTTTATGCTTTAATATTTTTATTGGAACATGTATATTTATTTTACCCTACAGGAAATTTTTTCAAGAATGTTTATAGGAAACAAACTTGTTAAGACTAAAATATACAGCAACTAATACTGTTTAACATATTTTATTAAATATAAACAGTAAGATTATTTATATAATGCAAAACTTTACAAAAATATACATGAAAAATTATGTATGCATCTAGGTTTCATTTAAATAACATTTATGACAAAACAATCATGCACATATTTAAAAATCAACATATGTCCATTTTTTACTCACTGACTAAATCAACAATGGCATACAAGGCACACAATTTAAAATCTTGGTGACAATTTCCACGAAGTTATTCAAATACAATTTGACTTCTGACAAGAGGATGTAATTTATAAAACAGAACATGCCTATCAGTAGAACCTAAATTTGCATAATGAGGATACTTTCATTTCTGCAAGCACAGTTTTTGACATCCCAACTTGGAGCACTGGAAGAATCTGGTGAAAAATGTCAATATACATAAGTAGAAAAATGATGAATAAAATACCCGTAACGTTTATTTGATTTAAGTAAACAAAATACATTTCACTTGCAAAAAATAATGATTTCCCAAACTATAATAAAGTGTTTCCTAAATGTGTAAAAGTCTAGCAGTGCCTTTAGCTGCAATCAGCCTTGTAAACTAAGGGAGGTGTTTTGAGGTTATCATTAGATGATAAAAACACTGTTGTGACATTAATGGTATGCATTTTTAATCAGTGTTTTGATTTAATTCTCTGTTGCATTTCCTATAAATATACTGCAATAGTAACAGTAGAGGGGAAAAAAGAAAACCTTCACACTTTCCTTTAGCAGTTAAACTTGAAATTGGTTGTTAACTTGGTCATCTGGATGGAAGCACTAATAATTCTTGAATTGGGGAGGAAATAGCTGTTTGCCCTCCCAGATTTTTTTTTTTGATTTATTGTTTCAGGTAAACATATGTTCAAAGTTTGAGTTCAACAAATGCTGGAATACATTTGCTAGAATTCAGCATCTCTTACCCATCCCACCGAAAGGAATAGTATCAGATGACAATCCAAACCATGTTACCTTTTTGTTTCAAAGCCAGAACTTGGGCAGATTGAGTCATATTTATTTCAGACTTGCTAAAGAAAACCTGAACTAAGAAGAGGAAACAACAGAGTAACATCTTTAAAGAAGAAGATGAAAAAAATATATATTTTTTAAAAATGATACTGGAAATTAGGACTGTCCTTTATGCAAGTTACTAATAGCACATTCTGTTATTAGAAGTAAAGGAAATCAAGTTTATTTTTTCATTAATCTTGCTGTTTATTTGTATTTTACTATTTCCCTAAGCTAAGTTTACAAGTATGGCTGTTTTACCTTTTCTTATGTTGAGCTTCACTTTATGGTCTCTCTGCTACTACTGTTGAACTGTAAATATTCTAAGGGGATTTGCTTCAAAAACAGCTGTTTCAGTTAAAACTGAATGTGTAACTTAATACATAACATATATATATCATATAAATGTAGTTAAAGATTCTGATGCAGAGAAACAGTTTTGCTGGCCTTGATTGCTATAAAACACTAAGAACACAAGATAAACAGAAGAATAGGAAAAAAAATAGGAAAAGCAAAGCAAGGCGGCAACTGTGAGTGTAGAGTCTCCCTTTAATACTAAAAAAGACTTGTTTATATTCGAGTTAAAGAACTAGATCATGTCTTTGAAAATAAATGTTCTTCATCTAGCTGGTAGTTGTCACAGACATACACCATTTATTAAAGTGCAAAAAAGAGCATGCCACACTTTTTTATTTAAAACACCAGGCTAAAAAACACTTTTATCAGGTGATTGATAAATAAGGCTATAAACACAGCACTTACAATTAAACCTACTCTTAATAATATTTCTTCTTGCAGCAGTTATTTAAAGTATTGCACGGTATAGTTCCAAGCAGAACTTGGAGCCAGCCACCCAAAAAAAACAAAACCAACAAACACACAAACAAAAAACACCTTGATATACAGATAATACAAATAAAGATGATTCAATTTCTGACAAATGCAGTGAAACTAAAATAATAAATAAATTCATGGAACAAGATCACTGGCAGCATATTCAAGCAAATAGTAATTGCTTCTTAGCTGTTCTCATCATTATCATTTTGAGATAAGTAGGTATTTTATAAACATTTTCAGCTAGGAAACTTCACCACTTCTTTAAAATTCCCTTTTATTATCAATGTAGATTCACAGGAAAGAAATAAGAAGCTTGCTGTTCAAACAGCTGAAAGGGGGAGAAATGGGTTGTTTTAACATTTCTTTTGCATCTTTAATTTCTTTCAATGCTCTGTACATTGTGAATATGTCAACTGAACACACATCTAATTTTCAGCTGCTAACATTTTGAGTACAACAGGAACATAAACAGTGGTTCAATTCATGAGAGCATTTGTAAGGCTGGGATGTGAGCTTGCTGCAATATGCTCTGATGTCTGTGCATCCACTGTAAAGATGATTGGCTAAAGCTAAGCTGTTAAGTCCTCTCCTTCTCTAGGTCAGTGTATGTTTATCCTACAAACTCCTTCTACATATAAATACACCCTCTTCTGTATTTCTGTATACTGAGAAATTATTCCTGCTTACTCCACACTCAGAAGGAGAATCAGGTATAATTGTATATTGATTCTGGTCTAAGTTCTGCAACAGAGAAAACTCTCAATATGCTAGCATATATCACAAAATATATTCACATTTGCGAAGACTAGGCAAGACCTACAGGTACTTATTTTTCATTAAAAAAGGCTTAAAAACATTTTAAAATACACGCTTGTTATGTGATAGCTGATGAAAGTCATCAGAATAGGGATGGACAGCCAAGTTCCAATGCATAAACCTTCAAAACACTCAGAGTGCAGCCACGATACTGGGAGATAAAGGAAATCTGTACCCTTTCTAATTCTTTATCGAGTCTTTATGTACTCTTAGAAAACTGAGGCAAAATTGGTAGTTTATTAAAACTGGACAACTGAGGCTGGCAATGAACTTCAACATTCCTAGGAAATATTTGGATGTTTCTCTTCGAGAAGAATGGGAGTGGAGCTCTTCAAAGCAATAGTTAATAGAAATACATGTAGGAAGGCAAACCCAATTTTTTTTTTGTTGCCAAAAGGTGGGAGTGAAAAAGTGGCAGCAAAAATAACTACATGTTGGGAATCATCTGCCCATATAATTATTTTTAAATATGGCTAAACACTAAGATTTTCAGCCTCATATTGGGATTTTTGATGCCTTTTATTATTATTATTATTATTTTATTTAAGCATTCATTGAAATAATAAAGCAAACATTTCTGTTTCCAGTTGTGGCACATGTTATGTTTGAAGACCTATATTTGCAGAATGCCATCTCTTTCTAATACTAATAAAAAAAATCTGCTTCAAGCATTCATCATTGTCCTACCAGCTGAAGGCTAACGAGTAGGTCCACAATGTTCTGAGTGAACTACATTATATTTTAAAATTAATTCCTGGTCTGAACAGTTTTATAATTTACAGTACTTGTGCCTTGAAATAAACTGAACCCCCTCCTCTCCTCACCCAAGCTGAAGTGCTTGCATGTCATTGTTCTTTATTAAGACAATAAACGTAAATGTTGCATTTGACACTCCAGAGTAGTTTCAAATACACAGTGATGGAGTCTTCTGTAAAGCTAACCTGATTGGTGGTAGCAATTTTGTTCACTCACTGTAAATATATTATGGTATTATCAAAAAGATACTCCTCTCAGTTTAAATCCTAGATTACCAGACCATTCTTGGCCATTTTGAAGAACAGTGCTGGGAGGTGAGAAGGAAAGCAATGCATGGTAAGGAGGAAGAGATTAACAAGTGGTAACAACCCGCCTTTTATAGTGCCCGCTTTACACCATCTTTCCTGACAGAGGCAGAGTGAGCCGTGTGATGTGGGGGTGCCTGATACCCTCCTTTGCAGCTCCAGGGTTGCTAGTCACCATGGCCATGGTTGCCTTGCTGTGTTGTTATAAATGTAGCCTACATCCCTGCTTTCACATTTCAAGGATGCTGAAGCACTAGCTCCACTCACACAGGTTTCTTTTCTTTTTTTTTTTTTTTTTTTTTTTTTAAAGCTGAAGCCAAGCGCGTACATTTTGGAGGTAAATTATGCAGAAAAATACTTTATATTTCTGCTGAGGCAAATGATTTTTAAGTAGGTCTCATAATTACTTCGGGTGGAGAATGTGCTTTTTCTCTTTGGTCTATTCACTTGCAGTTCATATGAGGAAGGATTATATTACTATCATTACACAAACACTTAAATGGCTCCATTGATTTGTTTAGAAATGAGATATCAATGACAGTTAATTATTCAATAACTGATCATTAATTTTGGGCAAATGATCAGAGACCCTTAGGTCCTTCTAATTTTGCTTGGCTCAAATGAGTAGATGAAATCTGTTTGTTAAAAGCATATGACACACTACTGAACATTCATTTTCATTCTGCTACAGTAAAGTAGTGTTTTAAACACATTCATGAAATGTGATAATACTGCTCAGGCAAACCTATCAATACAAGAAAAGTTAAACACACAGTCAAGGGGATTATTATCTAGCTGTCTATATCTTTCATCTAACCTGACACATTGCCATGTATTTTTTGTGGAAAACAATTTTTAACTTACTTAAACAGTCTGCTTTTAATTAATCCTTCCCTCTTTTCCTTGCTTTTAAAGCTATCCTAAGGAGATCAAGGACTGTTCATACCTACTGGGCTACAGCAGTACCGGATGATGTTCAAAAAGCATTGCTTAAATAATGAGGGTACCATCAGTCCTTACATTTTTAATTAAAGTTCATTCAAAGTGTGCTTTCCAATACCTGTGTCATTACCCTATCACCACATATCAGAGATTTGCTAATGATTAATAAGCAACACAACATTTTCTCTCACTCCATCTGCATGGGATTGAGCTCTAAAATTTCCAAAGAATAAATTAAAGCAGAATTAAGGTTACAAAACAGAGAGAATGTCAAGCTGAAACTATTTTCATTAACTCAGTGCTCACTTCTGCCAAGGTCTGCAGCACATATTTGATTCTGTAACATCAGCGTGCTGAGATCATTCCAATATCATAATAGAGCACATTTAAAATGAGCAATTGAAAGCTGCAGCCTTAGCCCTGGATTTATTTGCTTTTCTTGGCTAGATGGACAAAAAGTAGGCTGGGTGGGGATCTGATTTCCGCTCACTGCAGTGGAGTTAATGCCATACTGGGATAGTGCAGTGAGAAATTCCAGAGATGGCAGAGTATTCAGAGAAGTTGCATAGTGTCACTTCTTTACTGGCCACAGCCTTGTTCTGAATTTATTTTAGTAGTTCAGGTCCCTGTAAAGCACAACATGGAAGTTTTTGTTTGTTTGTTTGTTTGTTTGTTTTAAGATGACAGATGATAAATTTGTGTATTATGCAATACGTATTTTTGAGAAATATTTTATAAAACTTCTAAGAGTGACAGAGTGACAGTAGGGCTGTGATAGTTCCCATGTGTAAAACCAGACCAGGAGCAAGTCAAGGGAAACAGACCCACGTCCCTTTACAGTGCAAGAGAGACTGGCAAATATAGCTTCATTAAGGGGCAAACCAGTATAAAATACAATAATCTAGGTTCAAATTGCAGCTGTGTCATTTCAGTGTGAGTGTTACCTATGTGATCACCAGAGGTCAGTGTCACCACAGGCTGCAGCAGAAAGGGGGCGAGGGAGTGAAAGAAAGCACGATACTGTATATAAAAGATGAAAATGAGTTTGCCAGATCCCTCCAGAGTTTGCCTGTGCCCCAGCACCAAGTATAACCAATTCACAAGTCTCTCTAGTCTTTGTGAGATGGAGGGTGGGTGGCTGGGGAGAGCACTGAGAAGAAAAGAGCAAGGGAAAATAGAATTGGATAGCTGAAAGGAAATGGGAACAAGAATAAAAGCACAACTTGGCCAGGTTCTTTGTAACCATAAAAAAATATTACCTTCAGATGCTCCAGCAGACAAATCTCACCTGTGTTAAAGCATGTACCTAGCAATATAAATTATTGCCAACTCCAAATGCTCAGAAATTACGAAGCTGGCTTGCAGTGTTTAAATAATTAAAAAATACTGTTCTTTTTTTCCTTTGTCTACAGAGTTTTTTTGGATGTACTTTCAAGATTTGCTCTGCTAACATAACACCTGAAAGTGTGTGCATGTGTGAGTGTGTATGCATGTATTTTTAATGATGTGAAATCTTCAGGTTGCGTTGTCTGCCTCTGGGGCTACAGCTTAAGAAAAAATGCCAGAGCCAGAAAAAAAAAATACAAAAAAAAAAAAAAAAAAAAAAAAAAAAAACTCTGTGAGTTGTGAAGACTGCTTCCCTAGTTGCTCACTTGCTTTTGACAAATGGTCTTAAAGCTGTGGCCTCTCTGTGTGGGTCAAAGAGGTGATGGATAAATGTGTGGGCTATTGCTCCCTCACAGAATCACAGAATTGTAGGGGTTGGAAGGGACCTCGAAAGATCATCAGGTCCAACCCCCCTTCCAAAGCAGGTTCCCTAGAGCAGGTTGCCCAGGTAGGCGTCTAGGCGGGCCTTGAATATATCCAGAGAAGAAGACTCCACAACCTCCCTGGGCAGCCTGTTCCAGTGCACCGTCACCCTCACCGTGAAGATGTCCTGTCCCTACAAGCCAGAGCCAGGTTGGCCAAATCCCTCTGTCTCCCACACCTCAGGGTGGGAGACAACACACATCACCCATTGATGAGACCCTCTCTCAGTCTTCTTTTCTCCAGGCTGAACAGACCCAGGTCTCTCAGCCTTTCCTCATAGCAAAAGGCTTTCCTCCAAGCCCCGTATCATCTTTGTGGCCCTCCGCTTGACTCTTTCCAGGAGATCCCTGTCTTTTTTTGCACCGGGGAGCCCAGAACTGGACACAGTACTCCAGGTGAGGCCTGACCAGAGCAGAGGGGGAGGATCACCTCCCGTGACCTGCTGGCCATGCTCCTTTTAATGCACGCCTCACCTTGGCGTGTCATGAGCCCCAGCAGCTCACTCAGTGTGGTCCTTCCAGATGTGCCAGGATGTAAGTCTGCATGCAGGGAAGTGAAAAACCATGGCAGGGAGCAATCATTCAGGATAAGAAAGGAGAACAGAGAGGCTCACCCCTGAACCTTTCTGGGATACCTGAAGGCACACGGCCAGATTTAATGACAAGTGCTGTCTAAGGCTTTGTCCATACTGGCGTTTTCTCCTACCAGTGCTCAGGCAGGTATCAATGGTAATACAAAAAGTGGCACAGAGAAGTCTCAGGCTTAGGTGACTTGTATTCTAAATGTCTTCTACAGTTGTTACTAATGGACATTATTATGGTACAACTTTTATGATGACAAAAAATGTTCAGAAAAATATTCCTTGTGTAGGATGTGTTGTTTGACAATTGAAGTGTATTTCATTAGCAAAGGAGCTGGGGGTCCCAAGCAATGAGATTTTCTCTGCTGGAGTAGGGGGAGTTCTGCTTGGCCTTTGCAGTCCACTAGTGACTCTTCATTTGCAACACTGATGCCCAAACATCACTCCTGCCATGTAGCTCAGGAGCAAAGGTGAAAACTGTCTTGAAAGAAACAAGCTTGTTTTCAAGCTCACTCTGAACAAAGCTGTGTCTTAACAGGAATACCTTTATTATTGTTGTCATTATTATTATCATTATATTATTTTTTCTGAATGTATTAATGGTCAGATTAGGAAAAGCACCAACTTAAAAACAGACAATCATTTCTTGGGTAACAGTAGATATTTATTTTCCAATTGAAGAACATAGACTGCCTCTTATGTGGAAGGCATATACCTGATACCAGACAGAACTGAAGTATTTATCCAGCTATATCAGCAGCTCTTAGTTCACTCCAGGGTAAAGTCCTCTTCAATATTACTCCAGAAAAATGATACTGCTTATCAAAAGGAATTATCTAGATAATGTCATGACAGATACATGACAAACTTGCTTTCTCTGCACAAGTCTTAGGGCTGAGCAAATACAAATCAAGCCTGTTTCCCAAGGCAAATTGCAAGCTTTTCTTTTCTTTTCTTTTCTTTTCTTTTCTTTTCTTTTCTTTTCTTTTCTTTTCTTTTCTTTTCTTTTCTTTTCTTTTCTTTTCTTTTCTTTTCTTTTCTTTTCTTTTCTTTTCTTTTCTTTTCTTTTCTTTTCTTTTCTTCTCTTCTCTTCTCTTCTCTTCTCTTCTCTTCTCTTCTCTTCTCTTCTCTTCTCTTCTCTTCTCTTCTCTTCTCTTCTCTTCTCTTCTCTTCTCTTCTCTTCTCTTCTCTTCTCTTCTCTTCTCTTCTCTTCTCTTCTCTTCTTTTTCACAACCCAACAAAACAAAAATAGGTTAATTCTTCAAACTGTGTTCAAATGTAACACAAGGTAAAAGTCCTAAAACTGTCAGTCTTTAATGAACACTATATTACTGAAGTCTACAAATACCTGACAGTTTACTACATTTGTCCCAATAAATCGTCATGATGGTAAGTAGGGATTTGAATAAAGTTTACTTGATCTCAAGGTAGTGCTTTGACCACTGTGTGATCTCTTTTAGTAACTTCTATCCTCTAACATAAGGATGCTATCACAGGTTGCACTACAAATATATATGCTCCTGTTTACAGTCATTCTCTCTGAGATTTATTGTCAGGTTAAACAATCCATGACAGAATATCATAGCATGTTCATATTACTGCAGTAAATTAACACCATGGAGTTTAAATAATATGTATATAAATATATATAAATCTAAGGTAAGTGTAGGGTAAATTTAGGTATTTTCAAATGTTTTCCACTAAACACTTCATAAATATTTTACCATACATTTTCTTGTAGCAATTACTCCCTTATCATCCCCCTCACCAAGTACCCCTCACCTTTCCAAAATACAGCCACCTCTTAGATCAAGGCATTCCTTTAGTCTAGAACAGATTAAGACAGCATTGTGTACAGGTATTTCCCATTTAAAAAAAAAAAAAAAAAAAAAGGAAAAGTGCTCTGCCACCTAAAATAAATCTCTTCTATAATTCTCAGTGTTTTGTATAGTTTAGAGTGGTCTTAAAGTATTAATTCAGAAACACCCTCCAGTTGGTTAGGGAACACACTAATTGTAAAGTAATAATAATAATAATAATAATAATAATAATAATAATAATAATAATAATAATAATAATAATAATAATAATAATAATAATAATAATTTATGTCAGTATGGAAGCTGGTAGGGATCAGTACATTTAACAAGTCTGATGAAAAGCATGATATCTAATTAATGCTATTTGGCAAAATACCGAGTTGTGTCAAGACACTGCAGCAGCCTATGTCTGTGTTAACCCTGTGAGGGCTGTTAAGCCACAAGCAACAGGCAGCTGGAAAAGTTTCTGTGCCAGTTAAGCTGCTGAGCACCCCTTCCGGCAGTGCCTGTACTGCTGAAGGGGAACAGAACCACCGAGATGCTTCCAGGTGGGAGATGTAATGCAAATCCTCCCCAGCGTATGAATGTATATAAAAAAAAAGAGATGGTGTTACAAAAATCCATATCTCTGGGTTGCAAGAATGGGGTAAGTACACTTTGCACCCTATGTGTAGTAATGAGATGTGAATGCTGTCAGCTCAGAGAAGGAAAGGCACCTATGAAAGCAGCAGTGATGCAGGAAAGTCCCTTGTTATTTCCACCAGTGTTCATGGGTGTCTGAACTTGTATGGGATATACAACCAGTGGAAGAAAGAAAGCAGGATAGATACTGCCTAGCTGCAGGGACTTAATACTAAGCTTCCATCACTCTCATAATTTTGGTGAAGAGAAATAGATTTTGGAAGGAACTGAGCTTAGGTGCCCTAAATCACTCTGTGTGCAAATCCTCTCTCTCTGGTTAAATAGAGAGAACAGGAATGTTCCTAACTCTGATACTTATATATCCTATCCTCAAGATAAACATTGAACTGATGTGCCTCAAGATAGCCATCAGACTTACGCTAGCAAGGGTGGCCTACTTGTGCTGTAGAAGAGGAAACAGACCTCAGAAAGACCTGAACCACCTGAACTGAAATGGCTCACAGGTTATTGGAGTTTTTTTTTTTTTTTTTTTTTTTTTTTTTTTTTTTTTCCAGAAGTAAATGGATTGTGAAGACTTTAGTAAAGACTTTAGTGGTCAAACAAGAAGGTTGAGTTTCAGTTTTCACCTTGCTGTCAGTGATTCACAGAATGCAAAAAGATGATGAAACAAAAGCCTGGAGACTTTTCTGTTCCTGAGACCCACTCAATTTCACACAGCTGTGCTAGCTCCTCCTCTGAGACCTTCCATCCAAGCTGCAGAGCTGGGTGCCTGTTGCTTTGCACTGTGGTCTTAGTCTCCTGGGAGAGACTAAACACGCAGGTGTTTGCAGGGGAACAACAGAGAAGGTGAAGTTGTTTGTAGGGGAACAAAGCAACTGGGAAGCAGAGAGCTTTCTCTTAAGACCTGTTGAGAAGCAGGTAACCTCTGGAGAAATTGAAAGGTAGTCCTAATGAGTTGCAAGTAACTTTGAGAGCATAAAAGCACAATTTTCCCAAGGGAAAAAAAATCCTAAATCCTAAATCCTGCAAGGCTGGATTTCCTCTAGCTAGACATTTATCTATAGCCACTGGACAACTGAACTGTGAATACATGTACATGCCAGTTCAGTTTGCTCTGTGACCCCATGCTTATTTGTGTTGCCTTCGTATGCATAATAATATCTCCAAATTTCCCAGACAGTAAATCTGATGTTTTAGTCGGTTGTGTAGATCATAGCACTGCAGACTGGAGACTGGAGCCCATAACACTGCAGAGAGAAAAGTTTTGGTCTGGAGTTCTTCCTTTGTTTGTGCAAAAGCCCAGTTCTCTAGTTCTCACAGGTATGCAGATCAACTGCTTGCAGAGAGGACTCTGCCTCTCTCCATCCAATTCCTGTCCTCCAGAGCCTGGGACTAACACATGCAGTTAGTGAAAGTATTTTGAAACAGCACAATTTCATAGTATTTGAAGCCATGCTCTGTTACATATTTAAGATTCTAAACTACTAAGAACTTTTTGTGTTTATTTATTTTTTTTTTCCATAGGTACAAGATATTTTAATATATGTGATATATATTCATATATACTCATGTTTCTTTATTTTTAGAAGACCATCAGGGAAACTTGCTGGCAATTCTCTACAGAGATGGAAGTGGAAATGGATGGCGATTATTAATACCAGAATATCACCTGCCATCTGGATAGGCTTAGCACATGATAAACTGTGAGGTTTGGACACAGATTTGTGGTGCTTGGGATTGCTTAAAAGCCTATCTGTGTTGGCCTAGCCTGACTCTCATCCTGTAGAACCTTTGCCTGTTTCCTTTTACAAGATGAACAGAACAACAATTGTGAGATGTAGCAGCCTCAAATTTGGAACTAAAAAAAAAAAAAAAAAAAAAAAAAAAAAAAAAAAAAAGGAGTGTTTTTTGAGCTCTATTAATTATTTTTAAATTCAGCTATTCAGCTCTTGGAATTAAACTGCAGTGTTGTAAATTCATAAAACATGGAACTTAAAAGGACAACTGAGTTCACCCATTTTTTACCTTCTACATAACAATGAGCAAAAGTCTGTTAAATGTCTTGGTTTAGTTCCAAATCTCTCAACTTCTCTTGGTGCTACATAATTTACCAAAAATATTCAGACTTATTTTCATATTTTTTTCTAATGGGGAATCTAACATATACTGATACATTTTTTTAGGAGTTAATTTTTCTCACTGATAAAAAGTAAACCTAGTTTAAACTCTGATTTTATCTAATGTGATCTTTCAGCTCTTAGAATGCTAGAATGCAGTCTTTTTGCTAGAATGTAAGGGTTATATTTTTCTCCTACAAATCACTTCTCCTAGACTTCATCAAGTCACCTGTTACTTCAATATCTGGCTACAATGAGGTTGTTAAAGTTTTGATGGCTGAAGGATAAAAATAAAGCAGACTTTGTAAGGACAAGTAATATTTTTTATAAGACAGATTGATACGGCTGGGGAAAAAAAGACGGAATGTAGGGCTTGTGAATATAAAAGTTCATCTGCTATTTCCATTGATATTGGTTAGACATAAAAAATAATACTCCCCCCTGCACACTTTGCCTGGCCTATGAACTAAACATACATAATTTGTTGGAGTTAGTCATAATAGGAATGAATTATAAGAATGAAGCAACACTGCTATTGCTACAATGGCTTTTTTCCATAGTGGGGAGATCAGAACTAGGGATAGATGTCTGTTGTACTCAGACACTGAGGTTATGTGATGTGCAGTGTTAATGCACTCAGAGATTACTTTTTTTTTTCGACTCATCATTTCTCCAGGGTTCTTCATTTTGAGTTCCATAGTCTTTTCAGAGTCATTCCTTCTTGGAACTGAATTCATCCTAACACAGGCTATTGGCTGGTACAGTTTGTATTTCTTCTTTTCTTCTCTCCCTGACTTCTCCACAGGCAGCTTCCCACTGCTATGCTGTGTTGCTTGCTTACATCCAAGTTACCAAGAGATCCAGCTGGTATTGTGTCAGCAATCTCTGTGTAAATTTATCATTACTCCAGTTTCATGATCAAATTTAAATTTTATCAGTGATCATTTTATGTTTGTATAATGCAAATACAGTTCTGGAGGTATCTCAAAGGATCATCTAGACCATATTCATACAAGGACACTTAGAACATCTTGATATGTTACACAATCAGTTTATAAATACTTCCACTGAGGAATTGCAGCTTTCCTAGGTATTCTCTTTGCACTATATTTCCAAAAAGCTATTCTAAATCTTTTCCTCTCCACTGATACAAATATTTCATAGCATGGCATTAAAAACTGATCCCTGAGGACCTGACTAGGAAAACATCATTTCTGTGAAAATTCCCTGTTTGCAATTACAAGAAAGAAATTGTACTTTTTAAGTCATTCAACATGTGCCATGTTGAGTTTATTATCGTTTTATTTTCTTAATCAAAATTTTGTGAGGTATGAAGTCAAATGCCTTACAGTACTTGTGCGAACATTATTACCTTTATCAACCAAACACATGCAATATTTGAAAGCTAATGAGCTATCCAAGATAGTTTCCTAATCAGCCCTTTTCCTTCCCACTAGAAAAACCCAATTCTAATCTCTCCCATGCCAAGCCCTTACTCTAGCTCATTTGAAATACCTAATTTTTAGAAAAGTGGGAAGGAAAGGATTTTGTCTGGGGGAAAGAGAGAGAAGCAAAAATGTTGATTCCTTTTTTCTCCTTACCGCTTTCCATAGCCTACAAGAAAACAAGCTGGCTAAGTAGTACACACACGTAATTAAAGCAAAGCCATTTTGGAAATAATTCCAACTTACCCTGAAAAAGTGATATATTTGCTCGCAAATGATGTGTTTCAAAATTAGAGGTGTGCATAGGTTAAGTTTAAGTTGATTGTTAAAACATAAAAATTGTCAATTAAAAAACCCAACAACCCTACTAACTACTGTCATTTTCAGAACAAGTGAATGAGAACATCAAGTAATGAATTGAAATTAAGTTGTTTCTCAGTAATCACAGTCTATCTAATTTCTTCTCTCTTAAACATCTGTTACTTACACATCAAAGTAAGGGCAGTTAGACTAAAAGTGTCTGGACAGTGTAGATAGCTACTGAAGAGCCTTCCTTACCAAGGAGAAAATTTCCAATCATACTCTGGGAAAATGGAACCTGTAGTTAATTTTCTCCAGATATATTTTAACCATAAATTCAGTGTTTCCACAGAGTATTCATGGTGAATGAAATGCTTTGGGAAGAAAGGACAGGGGAAAAAAAAGTTATCTATTATAGTTGTTTTCATTATCTTCATTATAAAGTCATTTTTTTCTGTATTCTTAGTCTCTGTAACTCAAATCCGGCAGAAGTGAAGCCTAAGTCCAGTGCAATGTAATGTAAGGTTTAACTAAGAAGAGGTAATGAACACCTGTATCAAAAGTGGTGCTTACCATATAATGATATGTGTGTTAAATATTTACCAGATATCAGTATTATTTTCTGCTCAAAATTTAAGGAACTACTTAGTGTCTTCAGATTGATGATGTGATAACCCTTGGTAAATATTGATTCTTAAATGGTGACCACTGTACAAATTTATACTTGCTAATGGGAAGGTCACAAAGCAAACAGTACTAATTGAGTAAAATCAAGGCACTTCTTCAGCTTGCATGTTTGACTTGACATATTGTGACGGACACAACGCAGCTCTTTCGTGTTTCCTACCAAAACAATGTTCAGCTTAACTCTGGGCAACATGGAGACATTAAGGTAGACTAAAATGCTTGTCATTATTCCTTGAGTAATGTATACCTTTGTAAGAAGATAAATGAGATGCTAACTGCTTTCAAACTACAGACCATGCTATCTTCTCTTACAGAATGCTAGCACTCCCTTCCACTTTCATTCTTTTTTTTTTTCTTTTTTTTTTTCAGTCTTTTTATGTTTACACTTTCATACTTCTGTCAAAGCAAAGACATAGTTAATAGGCTTCATTGAAAAGCTTTTCCTCAGACCATTATTCTAAGGATCTGGTTTTTATTTCCTCTCTTCAAATACTTATTCAGAAGAGGAATTGAAGAGTCAACCTGATATCACAGGGCTATGCTCTGGAGTGCAGAAAGTGAGGTTTTTAGGCCCTCAGAGCACCGATCTCACCCACACAGCTTGAAGGGGCTTCACAGCTTCTGCACAATGACTTTGAAGCAAGGCTGGTGAGACTGTCTTGTTACCACACTAATCTGTTCTTGCACATGGTTATGCTGTATTTTATGCAGAGTGGGAAAGGATTCATTGTGCAAATGATGTAGAGTTACTTATTGGGTATAAACGATTTGCCCATGTTCCAAGGGTACTTAACATGTTGTAGGCTGCACACTGCAAGATTCTTCATTTTAAATGCATAGAATTTAAGAGATTGTGAGATTATTTAGAGAAACTGCTTATATATTGCTGGCCCTTAAATTTCACCCACTTACCCTCAGACTGAGCACCCCAATTAAGGCTGGAGCATATCTTCTGAAAAGACATCCTGTCTTGAGATGAGTTGAATTTTCAAAAAAATGGAAAATCCACAACTTCCTTCAAGAGAACTTTATCAGACTGTGCATCACTACCCTGGCATTTCAAGCTTGGTAAGAGTCAAAGCAGAAAAAATTGTCCTTGTACCAGGATACACAGAAGAAGCAAATTGGTCAGAGCCAAATTTGGTTTACTGTATTACAATAAAAAAATAAAAATCTCATTGGTTATGTATAATGCAAGTATTTATTAATGTGTTTATGCCTAGAGAAAAAGAAATTATTAAAAAATTATCATAGATAAAGCAAGAGCACCTCAACTCAGACTTATCCACTCTGTAAGCATCTACCAGAGAGAGAAGAGCTGTTGAACTGAGCTCTGGGCAATAATAACCCTGCCAATCTTGCCTTTCCTGAGTCCATTGCAGTTTATATGTGTGGAAAGTATAAGTATAACCTAAGTACTGAGCTGGTAAGTCAAATACCTGCAGAGCAGGTATATTTAAAGATGAAACTTTCCAAGAGGACTTGTCTTAGTAAAATCCTGTTTTACCTCACCTTGTCAAATCCTCACCTTAGTAAAATCCTTTTCCTCACCTTAGTAAAATCCTGTTTTACCCCTTCACCTTGGTCTGCAGGGAAATCTTTTCTGAAAGATTTCATGATTTTTTTAATGATTTTTATGTTCCGTGTAACTATCTTCTACAGATTGGCTTGATAGTTTAAGATCCCTCAGCATGTTTCATTCATGATTTGACCTATATTTCAAAGATGGCCTCCATAGAAAAAAAAGCTAGTATCCATAGCTATTGTGTACCAGGCAGCCATCTGGTTTCTTTTGTTCAAGCAGGATCTCTGTTAGACCTCTAACTTTTAATGACGCTACTAGCTTGGATCTGTAAGGAAAGTAGTTGTAGCAAATGATCAATTAGCAACTGAGAACATTACTGGGGTGTTTCTGATGTTGTTGTTGTTATAAATTACAGCCTATTGTTATATTTTTGTAACTATGGAGCAATTGTATATTAGCATAAAAATATGGGTCACTAGTATGAGAACATTAACAGGTGTTCCTAACTATATTATTATTTCCTTAGACAATAATAATGTGTTATCAAAACATACAACATCATCCTCATGGTGATTCTAATTCAAAATGTTGAAGCTGAAAGGGTAAAAAAAGACACTTTTGCCTTTTTATAAATAGAAAAATTTAGCAACTTTTGTTTTAGCAAATGTGTTAGCTCTCATGGTAAGAAAGTCTGTCTGGTGAACAGAAGAAGGCTTTCTCCAGCTGGATAGTGGTTGGGTGTTCATCCCTTCTGTACCACTTCTGGGGACAGGCCTTCCACAAAACACACGTTGCAGAGCCATTGAAGAAGCATCCCAAAGACCTGGATGACATAGTCTGTGGAGTTTGTGACTGCTGGAAAGCATACACTTCAGATTGTGTTAAATTTGCTGAAAATCTTTAGCAGAAAATCTTGTGGAGCTCAAGGCTTTCAAAAACCCTAATAGTGTATTATTGAAGACACTTAAGTCTTTCCAGCTCAGATCTGGCTTTCCCAAGGTTTTGGGACCATCAGAGAGGAGAGGAGAGGAGAGGAGAGGAGAGGAGAGGAGAGGAGAGGAGAGGAGAGGAGAGGAGAGGAGAGGAGAGGAGAGGAGAGGAGAGGAGAGGAGAGGAGAGGAGAGGAGAGGAGAGGAGAGGAGAGGAGAGGAGAGGAGAGGAGAGGAGAGGAGAGGAGAGGAGAGGAGAGGAGAGGAGAGGAGAGGAGAGGAGAGGAGAGGCGAGGCGAGGCGAGGCGAGGCGAGGCGAGGCGAGGAGAAACCTTTGAGAGGTTTCATAAGAACACCTGCAATAGATACTAACTAGAGCACTAGAAATGCTGGACTAAAGTAGACAAGTACAAGAATACAGGAAGTGTTTCATAACACAATACCAGCACTGTCTTATGTGTTAATGACACAGAAAACTGTTAATACCAAAAAAAAAAGATGATCTCTGTGTTTACAAATGAAGGGCTCTTCAGCTCTTTACTTACTAGCGGACTGAAACCTGTACAAAAACTTTACATCTGAAGCAAACTTTACATCCTTGCAGCTCTTGCATAATGTGGGCTGGACTGTGTTTCAAAATTTCAGCTGTGATTCACACTTATTTTTACTAAAGCTACAGTTATTATTAGCAAGCTTAAATCTGAAACTTTTCATCAGATTGAATGTATTCATTATATATATATATATATGTATATTCTTTTTTTATTTTTTTTTGTGTGTATACCCAGGGCAGAAACAGTACAGTGCATGTTAATATCACCTTGCCTTGTTTAACTGTGAAAGTTATTTTGCATATGAGCTTAGCTAATAGATGTTACATCTGCTGGATGATTATGTTTTTCTAACTTTTATCATTCTGTTCTATTTTTGTCTTATCTTTCTACATTTATTCTGTGTTCTCTATGGAGAATACCTTACAGATTCCTGGCATCTTCTTTTCTTTTTTCTCCAATCCAACTTTGATTCTACACAAGGGAGACATATCAATGATCGTCACTTAATGTTTCTCTAGGTTATTTTGTTTATATTCTCTTCCATAAGCTACTTAAGTTACTATCAATGAAATCAGTCCAAAGGCTTAGTAATCAGTCACAATGAAATCCTGACTATACAGAAATAGGTATGTAGATGTTGTCTTAGACTTTGGCTCAACTAGGATTTAAAACACCCCTTTCTCTTCCTTGTGCCATTAATTTTTGATAGTTTGCATGCTCAGTGTATGTAGCAGTGTTAGTACAATATTAGACGCACCCAGAATACTGACCAAGGAAATGTTTGTAAACAGATGAAAGATAGGACATGTTCTGTATCTTTTTGTTTGTTTTTAAAAGAACAAAACTTACATATATACTTTTTTTTTTTTTTTTTTTTTTTTTTTTTTTTTTGGTGGAGGTGGTGTTTTCTTTGAGTAAGATATGATAAGGGGTTGGAGAGAGAAAGATGGGAAAAAAACAGAAGTAGGAGAAGCAGACTGAAGAAAAGCTACCTTTTCCCACCAGCAACTTGGGCAAGGCATTCTGCAGTGCCATGCTGCTCACATAGGTACTAGGATACTCTGCAGGTCACTTCCCCTGTGACTGAACGAGGTTTGGATTTTTAGTTTTGAAGGAAATTCTTCAAAGTACCTGTGGACTTCTAAGAATGGTTAAATAAAAGTACATTAAAAATGAGATGGATGTGAGAATTCTTAGCTTATAGTTGAAAAGATACCACCTTCCTTCCCACTAACCCCTACCTTACTCACCCCCCCCAAAAAAATATATTAAAAAAAATCTAGAAACTTTAATCAGTGTTAATATAGATTTATATATACCTCTCACTAAAATATTTCTAATTCAAAATGTCTGTAAAGTCAAGATCAATTCACTTTATGTGATGGTCTCTCTAATTATGATATGAGTCTCTGAGGCCCCAAGTTTTAGAAATAATGATTCACCCAGAGTGTGTTCTTATGGAGAAAAACAGTCCTAGTAAGGATAAAACATTTTTTTTTTTTTTCCCTGCCATGTTACAGTATAGCTGTAGTGGTTTTCATGGTTCCTGAACCATGTTTTCCTTCAGCAGTTTTGCAGATCCAACAACTGTATTACAGTGAAACAAACCAAGTTTCATCATATCTACTTTGATGTACGTGTGTTTGAGAAATGTTTTGTGATACCAACATTATTCTCAATATTTCCTTGAAAACCTTAACAGTTACACAGGAGTACAGCAAATACATTGGCGTAAATATACAGATTGGCTTGGAAAACAGAAAGGTTGATAAAGCAAACTCACAATTACTCTTCTTCTTAGGTCAAAGATGGTATTATATAAAGACTGCTATTTAGTGGTTACTTCTGTCAACTCTTTAGGTTTCATGTCATTCTCTTTAAGATACAGTTTATGAAAATATAGTTTATGAAATCTTGAAGTATTTGCAGTTTTCTGTACTTAAGCAAATTTTCTATTGTGAGTCTTTATTTTCGTGGAATATTTGTGGGGGCTCTAAATGTCCTAAACACTCATGAGAGTTTTAATCCAATGTCACAAGTTTTTTATTTTTTTCCTGAGAAAATAATTTTCTAGATTCTTGTTAGAGCTACCTCTGTTGTGAGATTATGAATTTTACAGTCAGGAAGAGCAAAAATGTCTTTTGATTAGCAGGACTGGATACTTCATCTTCTTACATATACCATTAAACCAACACTTATGGCCCTTTTATTGCTGTGACAGACAATAAAGAGTACTCAGTCACACTGAGCTCTTTGTTTGGGTTACATGAAGGGCCCAGGTAGTTGGCATGGATCTAAACTGTTGGACAGAAAATGACTAAGAAACAATTGTTAAGCAAGACAGGGCAACACAGACGGATTCTGAACCTTATCTTCTTCCTGAAATTTCTGCTTTTCAGGCTTCACATAAAACTGAGAAACAATTTCAGCAATTATTTCTCTCTATATATTTTCCGATTATGCAGACCACTTTTTTATTATTATTTATTTTTATAATTCTGGAACATAAAAAAGTCAAAGGTCAACTAAAGTAACAAGAAAACATTTGTTTATTTTCTTATCTCTCATTTTTGTTTTTCAAACAGCTCCATTTTTCCACCTAAAAGCTACTGCAGGGTTTTGCAGCACTTGAGTTGTCTGCCAAAACTGTTTTTAACTGTCAAGAATGCTGGGTACGGTGGATATGTTTGTGACACCTCTGTGTCAGATACAGCATGTATCTTACTGGACACAGTTTCTTACTGCTCAGAAGGAGTCCAGCATCCCTCCAGAGCTGAAGGTAAATTCAGCCAGAATCTCTTGATGGTGAATTCACTATGCTGACTGACAGTGCACTGCAGGACCATAAACAGGAGAAGGATGAACAGTCTCCACAACTTTTGTTTTCACCTCCAGCTTTCACCTCGACATCTAAATTTCTTGCAGTTACCATCTCAGAGAGCAACACTGAGCCACCCAAAATGTTCCTCTTTCTCCAAAACAACTCCTTCTTTCTCTTCATCAATAGCTCTCAGTTTTAATGCAATACTGACCTTGGACTGACTCATTAATGACCTTTGCATGCTACCCATCTCTGAAATAAGCATCTAATTTTTCATCCCACTATACAAGACTAAATATTTAGTTTAATTATTTGTGGGTGACCATCCATTCTTAATTAGCTAGGAGAATCAATATTTATTGTATTTGTGGAAAACAATATTTAAGACTGGAATATCTCATTAATGAAACAAAACCCTGTTTCCATATTTCTTCACATTTGATCAGTTTTAGGCCAACTTTATGATACCACTTAATCATTTTAAATTGCTGAACTGGAGATTTTCCAAATTTCCCTAATTTGAAGTCACACAAATTTTAGCCACGTCCCAGAGCACCTTCTTCATATATTCTCTCTCTGAGTATATATGTTAATGTGCATTAATTATACTCTTTCTAAGTACCGTACATGTTTCTGACATGAAGATTCTACATTACAGTGAAAGATTATTGTACTTTCTAGGCCCACTGCAGCTACAGCAGCTTCAATCACTTTAATATATTTTATAACAAGTAGCGTTTAATTAACAGTACCTTGTTCAAGTGAGGGATCCAACCTTGCACAGGTTTAGACACACACTTAATTTTGTGCACCATGAACAGACCTATGGAACTGGTTGTTTTGTTAAAAGAATGGGTTTCTAAGACAGAAAGCACTTGCTTCACAAGCAACTGTCACTGTAGAGACTTGAGACAGGAACAGAACTATTGTTAAGAAAAAAAATATTTTTTATCGTAAGATTTTTTTATATGTTCTTATATGCTCAAGTAGCTCTTGCAGGCATGGTTTATAGTGACTACACGGGAAACCATAGAACTGTGTTGTCACTGGAGTTTTTTCAGAAATCTAATTTCATGTATTCTGAAGAAGTTTCTAAAAGTATCTTTCAACATTAAAATAAAAAATTAATAATTAAAAAAAAAAAAAGAGAGAGAGAGAGTGAGAAAAAAAAATGGAGCAATATTAAGCTTCTGGGGAAAGGACAGAGCAGCCTTTAAAAATCTTTCTTGCTCTACTACCAAAGCCACATGCATAACACACCTGTTCCCTTCATGGATTTGCTGAATATGCTCACATTAGATATAAAGTGTCCTAACCCAAAGGGTTATAAAAACATTGCAGTACAAAGGAACACTTTCAAGTTCTTGCTAATTGTTTTGTACCTAGTTGCAGACTTTGGTCACTCTGATTTGCAGATATGGGATTGACAAAATGGGAGTTCTAGCTCCCAGCACTGAAACAGCATGGTTCAGGATAGGAATACAGAAACACAATGACTGCACTAAAATGTACTTTTTCTGTTAAAAGCTGAAAATATTAAGTTATACTAAAAAATAAAATACAGATGAAAATAAATAAAAATTACAGTGACAATAAAAATTACAGATGACATTAAAATTTCAACATTCAACTATTATGTATGTATATATATGTATTATATAAATAATTACAAGTCTTAAAACATTTCCTTCAGAAAGAAAGTAGTTTCTTCACACTGGTATTACAATGCAAAGTATCTGAATGTCTCCACTGCTTGAAAAATAATTTCTAAAACTTTTTGTTAAACCACTAGGTGGAGATGTAGGTTTACCAAGCTAGGTTTGCAACAAGGCTTTAAAGGCACAAGACTGAAAAATGCCTCTTAAAAAAAAAAAAAAAGTACAAGATTGATAAATTATGTATCTTGTTGGTTACAAATTCCAACACATCTTTGAAGGAGGAAAAATGGGAAAAGACTAAATGCTCAGTTGTAAAATTGTCCAAGCAAATTATTATTTTTTAAGACACAAGTTCTGATGTTTAAGACTCTGAGAGAATAATCGCTTCATGTTATAAATTGTCTGCTGCCAATACACACACATTTTCCTTTATTCTCCTACCAGCTGCTAGCTCATGCTATCAGTGGTCAGGAACAAACAAACAAAAACTACCCCTAAATTTTTTAGCCTGCTTTCAAACTTTCAAACCAGTGGAAATATGCCAGCAACTGGCAGATTTCCGGACTGTTTGCTCAAGTTGAGGGAATTGTTCTTAATTCTAGGACTTTTTCAGCATCGTGATATCTAGTATAAGATTTGAAAAGCAAAGTATGCTTTACTATAATACCCATTTCTTTCTGTCTTTCTGCCATGTGTGCCTCATCATATAAACAGAAAATCAGAAGTTAAATTGAACTGTTGTTTACATGCACTGCTTCCACTTCCCTTTTACATAAAGCTCTTTTATCTCCACTCCTTATCTATGTGTACTACAGACCCTCCCACTGCAGACACCAAGAATCTGGGCATTTTCCAGCAGGGAAGTCTTTCAGAATTCATTCTTCCATATTCTTCCCCTTAATGAAAACTCTCCTGTAGCTCCTGATATTTTTCTGGTGGGTAGAAAAAATATGTTCTATCCTGACTTCCAGCCCACAACTTCAAAAAGAAGTTAAATAATGTAGTCTGTCCTGCCTTCAGATTCATCTAAGAGTTCTGCATTTCTTCCCTTCCCCTTCCCCTTCCCCTTCCCCTTCCCCTTCCCCTTCCCCTTCCCCTTCCCCTTCCCCTTCCCCTTCCCCTTCCCCTTCCCCTTCCCCTTCCCCTTCCCCTTCCCCTTCCCCTTCCCCTTCCCCTTCCCCTTCCCCTTCTCTCCTCTGTAACTTTCAAAGTTTTGTTAGAGCAAATTTGGGAATGAATCAACCTCCTTTTGAAACCTTAAGAAAAGAAATGCATATCAGATA
Organism: Anas acuta; assembly: GCF_963932015.1. Lineage (NCBI taxonomy): Eukaryota > Metazoa > Chordata > Aves > Anseriformes > Anatidae > Anas > Anas acuta. The sequence continues at coordinate 65,441,420 of NC_088979.1, read as the reverse complement.
TTGTTTTGAGGCAAGTCAATATCTTAATAAAAAATAAAAAACCTCCTTATCTATAACCTTGGATATGTACCTATTTTAGCCAAGTGTGTACGATTTAATACCATTTATTACCAGCTCTGAAATTCTGCTAATAGTTCATGTAAGTCAAAGGTGTAAGATCTTACATTGGTTCTAGTTTTTTTTTTTCCTTTCTTTCTTGATTTCTTTCCCAGCCATCATTTCTGGCAAAGATTTTTTTGTTTTATGAGAAAAAAAAAATAAAGAGAGAGAGAGGAATTTTTTTATTTTTTTTTTTTCCAGAAAGTAAAAACCGAGAATTGCAACATTTCAGAAACAATTGTCCAGTGATGTGATTATTACTATTAGTTCCTGCAATGTCTAAGGCTACTTCCAGGGAGAATGGCAGAAATAAAACTAACAACTAAATGTTAGAGCAAATTAAGCCAAAAGAAGGGGAACATTTCTCTACTCGCTAGAAAACTCTTACAGTCCATCATCAGACAAACTCCCAGAACTTGTCAAGCAGGGTCCTGCAGCTTCAATCATCATATTCAAGAGGAAATGCAGGCTGTTGGGGAGAGAAACAATTGAGCTCTTCAAAAGCTAAACTCATGGAAGGGGAACAGTTATAGTAAGAAACGTAACGTAAGACATCTTCCTTAACAAACAATGTTCTAATTTTGCGGAAGGTATATCCCCACATCTTAACAACAATATTTCTCGTACTCTTGTCCTACCCTTCTCCACTGCAGTACTTCCCAAGAAATACTGTTAGTTACTAAATAGGGACACTGGTTATGCATATAAAGACTAAAATGTTTCAGGACAAAGTACTTCAGGTTTTGCTCTGTGAAAATAATATACATATATGGGATTTTTAACAAAATCTAAAAGCTAGTTATAGCCAGGTAAATCAGTGGTAAACAGAAAAGCAAAAAGCAATCTGGTTGGGGAGGAATCAGAATTCAGTTTTAAACTCAAAGGACTGTGTAATTTATTAATATTATAAAAATGCCTATCATTTTAGAAATACAAGTATTGAGCGACTATGTAAACCAAAAGTTCTCATGTACAGTGAGGTAGAAAGAAAGAAACAAAAATCTTTGGGTGATATAGAGAACATGGGGTTAAAGCTGCAATTTACTAAGCACTGCTTTCAGGGGGAATCTCTACTTTTTGCAAAGCAGAAAGAGTCAGTGAGGTGAGAGCTTTTCTTCTGAAGAAGGCAGCAGATCTGCCTCTAGGCTAACACTTTAGCCCCATCCCAACTAAAACTTGGGTTTGTACAAATCCAGTTCAGATCCTCACCCCAGCCAAACCCCCCTTCGGCTTCCTCAGCCTAGAATCTGCCCATCTTTTCATCCTACATTAGCTCTGAATGCCTCCTAATCAGTTACAGATTGAGAAGGAAAACCAAGAGCCCCTATATTAAATAGCATTTTCTCCTCAAATGTTGGATATGAAGTTCTCCTTAAAAAGCATTTCCTACTGCGGTCACACACAGCTACTGAGGTACTCGCTGAAATAACCAAGCACAGAATTAAGACTCTTCCGACAGTCAAGGAAAAGAAAGATTTCAGTTTAAGCCTAATGAAAAAAGAAAAGAAAAAAAAATAGTGTCTGGCAAGAGCCTCTTTTGCAGCTAATCAGTAACGTTGCATCTTAACCCTTTATGTGCTACTGCCTAAGACTGCTTCAGGTCACACCTTTTTTAAAGTCCCATAATGACAGGACAAATTCAAATAAGAAATGGAAAGAGGCAGGATCTGTCTGGTTTTAGGATTCAGCTGGCAGCAGGAAAGCTGTAGGGTGCCTGGATTCCCAGTTTCTTAGTGGGAAACTTTGCTCCCCACAGCCAAATCACCTCCTCTCTGTCCTTGGCTGTCCCTGTAAAAACTTTCACTGGGATTGCTCGACTAGTTCAATGCATCTTCTGCTCAACCATCCCTGGTTTTAGGGTCTTATAAATGCACATGCACACTCACAGGTGCACACATCAGCACTCTAGCTTGCAGCCACTGTAACAAACTGGAGGGCATGAGGGAAGGACCACCCTCCAATGCTGAAACCTCAGGAAAGCAGGCATTTCCCTTACTCTGAAACCCTCTCTGCTTTTAGATGAGAATGCATTTGACCAAAACATGATGTTGTTCATCTTACATGGCTGTTTGTCGATCATTGCTCCTGGAAGGATAAGCAAACCCTATGGAAAGACATTTATCTAAATTATCCTGATAAAATGCTATCACTCTAAGGGGAAAGAAAAATGAGGCAGAATGCTAGTTTGTACACAAATACACTTCAATTATACTAACTTAGAGGAAAATAGGGATGTGGAGTTGAACTACACTTAATAAAATTTGGAGTGCTACTTTAAAAAATAAAATACTTTCCTTAAGTGAAGTTTTTCCTTTGTAGGGATTTAGTCTGTTAGAGAAGAGGAGAAAAAATGAAAAATATGAACCTCCTCTCCCATTCAAACTGTTATATAGTTAGTGTTTGTGACTTTTCCCTTGACAACTAGATAAGAAGATAAATGCATAGTTTCTCTTAATTAGCCTTTCTTAATTAAAAACACCAGAGGTATTTGTGATCATAATGAACTCTTCTGACAGAATGGTCACTTGTTCTTCAGAATGTCACTCCAGGAAAATTAGATTTTTTTATTTTTTATTTTTTTTTTAATGGGGGATAAATTTTGTGCTAAGGAACAAATAAACGATGCCTGCAAAAGCAGTGTCCCCTTGGTTTTATCTGAATGAGATGGATGTGTATCTGGTGGTTTTTAGAATGGTGTGGGGCAGTATTAGCCATCATTAGCACCCCAGTATGGATCCAATTCACTAATTACTTATGCTGTCTTGGTTCACTGAGATTTAAGTACCAAGTCAATCCCATTATCTGCAGTCTCCCAAGCTTGCCAGAGTCATCCGTCTTTTACAGAAAAAAAGCACAAGGGTTATCAATAGGACCCTGAAATACTTGGGATTTTCCCACTTCAGGAGGAGGCAAGATTAGTCCTGACTAAAGTCGCATCTTCTCTAAGCTGCTACTTGGGATGTGATAAAAGTGAATGCTGACAATTATCCATAACTACATGAAGAGCAGGAGTGAGGGGGAAGAAGGCAAGAGAGGTGAGGAGAGGAGCCTGCCACACACGTCTGCATCTGTCCTACGGTTGCAGGCAGCTTCTCATACAACCGCAAAGCTACAAATTACAATTCGTCTGTTACAAACATGCGATAATATAGTCAGGAATCAGAAATTAAAATATTCCACAGGCCTCGGGCCTCCTCGGAGAGAAAGAGAGAGGGAGAGGGGCTGAGGGAGAGAAGCAGGGAGAGGGAGACGGAGGAGCAGACCAAGCCCCCGCGCTGCCCGCGCTGTTTGCGCCCTCCCTCCCGCATCCTACATGTTTAATGTCTGCGGCAGCGCCGAGGCCTTGTCTGTTTGGGACGGTTGATTGACATCTGCTCTGCTGAGAGGAAGGAACTGGCAGCTATTGGCAGCACTGTCACGTTCATTTGCACACTTTATGAAGCAGCAGTGTGGCTACTAATACAAAAAGAAATCTTCTAAGCAGCATGACATCTCTTGGAATGGAATATTTGTCTTTACAAATGATTGCACTGCTGCCAGTACTTGACATGGTGCTCGCAAACATGTGTAATTGTTGGAAGTGTAATGATGATTATTTGCATATTTAATGTTCAAACAAGTACTGGAGAAGCAACTTAGACTAAACCTTTTATGGGGAGGATTTAAATATGTTCAGCATCAGCCTGATGAGTCCCAGAAAGGAGTCGGGGTCTGAGGGGAGAGCTGGTGCGCACCACTGTTGTAGGAAGGGGAGCTTAAGAAATCACTCTGGAATTCACTACTCAGATGTCTTATAGGTTTATTTTGAGACAGATTTCATATGAATTCCTCTCCCATTCATTTTAATTACTCAAAATTATATTTAAATGCAATTATAGGAAAATTTAGGAATGGTCTATTTATCATGTGTCTGAAATCAGCCAAACAGCAAACTGAGGAAAGTAGATAAGCAAGCACATGTTTACCAGTGACGACAGTTTACAGCAAGCCTGAACATGATGGCAACGGCACTTATTTTAACTCTTTGGCATGAGTGTGAGATGGGTGTAGGACATGGGGAGGGAGACTTACAAATCTCATTTCCTGGGCTGGAAGTACGGTGCTGGACATTTGGCTGGGAAATCAAAGCCATGTCCATGTTGACAGAAAAGGGCTTTCCTCCCTGTAGAAAGCTCTCTTCTTTCTGCCTCAGAGACAGACTCTTCATTTTACCTTTCCACTTTAAAGATTTATTTTATTTTATTATTTTATTTTATTTTATTTTATTTTATTTTATTTTATTTTATTTTATTTTATTTTATTTTATTATTTATTTTATTATTTTATTTTTTATTATTTTTTCATTATTTTTAATATTTTATTTTATTTTATTTTACTTTTTTTTTTTTTTTTTTTTTGTGACACAGAGAACTAGCCAGCACATAGACCTTGCATGGGACATATGTGTACACTGGCATGCACAGTTAGTTATATGTATGGAAGATAAAGCACCTTACAAAACAGCTCTCCAACACAGCAAAAAGAAACAATCCTTTTGAAGGTAATATTGTTCCCCTGGGAAAGAAGCACATTAGTTTTATCAGTGGAATAATTTTAGATGATACAGGTACATGAATGGCAATTTAGCTCTTCACTTTTAGTGAAGAATTTCTTTAACTGAGGACGTCATTTTTCAAATTTATATATATTTTATCTTAAAGACAGGCTTTCTCTAAGTTGCAACTTTTCTTTCTTAAAATACTTATTAGCTTTCATCTCATCACCCTACCTCAACTCTCCTGATTCTTTCTTTTCCTTTTTCGTTCTGTCTTGATCTCTCCTTGTGGTCTATTGTGGATCGTTTCAGTACCAAGAGATTTATAACCACCAAATCCTACATTGTTTGAGGGGTAGCACAATAAACTTGACTCAATTATCATACTGTAAATTGATTAAAAAAAAAAAATCTGATGGATGAATAAAGACTGAATATCTTTGTCTCTGACCCTGTCGTATCATCAGCAATTCTCTGGCAGGACTCCCATTTGATTGACAATACTGCTAATGAACACTGTCTTAGGCCATGTAATGATTTACCTGCCATGAACAAGGTTTGGCAATGCTACCTTTGCATACCTGTCAAACAATTAATCCTTTAAAAAACAGATATATTGTCTTGAAGCATGAAAGTGTCTGGAAATTAATAGAAATGTGGAGGTATAAGATAAATACATCTGCTCATTAAGCTAATCAGGATTGTTTTTTTGCTTATCTTGTTCCAAAAGCACTCCCCCTCTATTTATTTCAGCCACCTGTTGTCTCATCCTTGCAAGAAGCCAATATCTTCCTTTATCCAACTAACTCCTACCTTATGAACTACATCTGCCAATAATGAATACAAAAAGTAGAAAGCTTATTGTGTGTAATCACTCTTTGCACCTGAAAGTGTATTGGGATTTTTTCCCCCGCTCACTCATGCTCACTCTATCTACCTTCTCTGTCTTGCCTTTTAAGAAACTGAAGGTAAGGAAAACTTTGTACAGCACCTGGTATTAGGAATGTGTAGCTCATTGGCCTATGACTCTGCCTCCAGATGCTGATCAATCCTCCTCACCATACAAACATAGGAAAAATGCCTAGATGGAAAGGATCCCTCTTTTGATCACAGATATATGTAGCACTCCCTAGTGCCTGAGCAGGTTTCTGGAACAAGGTTGATCAATGCCACTTTCCTAACAATAAACAGTGTCTTTTACTTCTTACTTGTTCAGATATCATGAAATGGAAGAACCATATAAACTCATTTTTGCTGGCTAAGAACATTACTCACCGTGTGTCAATAAGTATTGCAGATACCTTCCACAAAATGTAACTTGTCTGAAGCACAGTCTTGCACTTTTGTAAATAGCTAATTTCTTGCCTAAAAAGTGAGAATGGGGGTATGAGCAGAGGAGGGTGCTAGGAAAAATGATGTTGAGGAGATGAGGGGCTCATAAAAGAAACAGTTAGACTGCAAAGTTGAATTTAGTTCCTTATGAAATTCTTTGAAGAAGCAAAAGTATTTAAAAAACATATGACAATAATTAGCAGTATTTCTTTGGGGATTTGTTTGTTTGACCTTAGCCTTTTAATCTGTCAAAGTATGCTAATAAGCCTGACAGACAGAAAGATAAAATGCGGAGACAGATGAACTAACTGAGAAAACATCAGTACAATACTGAATATACTTGTGGAAAAAGGAAAGAAAAAGAGTGCAATTAAACATTACCTCGAGGCTTTGATGACATGCTCACTATCATGGCAAAGTTTCTTCCAAATTTGGAAGGAGTGTATACTCGAGGTCACTATCATTGTGTCTGGCATCTCTGACGGTTTTACTTTGAACACAGAGACATCTTTCTAAGTTATTTTTTCCTCTTCAAATTTCTATCTTATGTATTGAAACACTGTTTTCTGCATGTTGTCTTTCTGCAGGGTATTGCCGAATGTATTTCAACAACCCATAACTATTTATGTCTTGAGAATCCTAGAGCTGGTGAATAAACAGGCAAGAGATTTTTTTTTTTTTATTATTATTATTATTTTTCTGTCTTGAAGACCTGTGAAGAGGCTTGGTTTCCAATAGGATTTATTTATTTATTTATTTATTTATTTATTTATTTTCTGTGAGATCTTTCAGGTTATCTATGTGAAGCCTATGAGAATGATGGTCCCCAAATTCAGTAGTCACTTTTAACGAAAAGTCTATTCTTCATTCAAGGTGAGCTGAAAAATCTCCCTATGGGAGTAAATGACAGTACATGAGTCAGTTCTCTTAGCACACAGGAAAAAAAATCTACATTTTCCTGATTTTATTTTTCTTCTCTTAAGTAACTGATTCTGTCTTCTCACTACAGTCAAAATGGGCTTTTGGTGATTCTAGAATAAGGTCATATCATAACAACAGGCATTTTGACATGTATTGCCTGCTTTCAAGGGTAAAGCTTCTCAGCTCCTTCTCTTCAAGGGTTGTTAAAATTGCCTGATGATAAAGATTTGTTTTGCATTGGTACCATCTATCTTCAGAACTCCAAAGAAACCTGCAAAATCAGAAACATGATGCTGTCATGTTCCTAAGTAAAAAATTAGTCATTTCCTCTTAGACTCAAGAAAACAAGCTGTAAAGAAGAGGTTAAAAAAATGTCCCTAGCCTGATGTGACCATATCCTTACGTATTGTGATTCAATTCCTGATGGTGGAGACAAGAGTTATTGAAACAACAGAAATTAACTGAGAGGAACACTTTCCCTTTCAGATGTCCTGCTGCCATAGCTCTAAACCAAGAATTTAAACCTAAATCAGGATGTAGACTTTGCTGTGTGACTAAGCTGGGTAACTCACTTTCATGAAGTGAGACTGTGAACGAGTTCTTCAAAATAAAATGTTTGCACATTGTATATCAGTGTATCTTATTTCCTGACAGGACATCTGATACTTAGCTTTTCCATACACCCAAATGAAGCATGACATTTAAAAAAAACCCTTTTTCCAATGAGTGAGCTACCCACCCCACTTAAGCTCCCTAAAAATATGCAGAAAATGAAACATAGACATGTCTTAGCATCCAGAAGTGTGTCTGAAATTACTGCCTTTGCAAAGCTTTTACATTTAGTCAACTTTATAATCACTTAAAGAGCTCATCCAAGCTTCGATTTTTAAAAATGTAGCTAAGGGCTTTCTTTCTCTTTCTGAGCCAGATGCACAATTATAAACCAAAAATTAAAGCCAATTAAAAAAAAAATGTGAATACACGCTCTAGCTGAAGGCAGTACCCAGGGCTTACTGCTAAGGACTGCACTGACCTGCTGTATACAGCGTATGGCAATGGTCCTCTTACCAACACTTTGGAATTAAGGATGCTGCTCTGCACAGAGCATGGAGCATGCCCCCGTTATGTCTTTTCTTAAGAACTGTAGCTTTACTTATTGATGCTTGGACTTGATGATCTTAAGGGTCTTTTCCAATCTAAACGTTTCTATGATTATTGCTCGACTTTTGCCTACAGAACGTGAAGCAAGAGCTCTGCTCGGGCTTTCCTAACGGGAAGATCTGACTGTCCGGCCAGCCCGGGTCCCTTCCCGGCTCTACAACCACTGCAGATGCGCCCACCTCCCCGTCTATTTTCACTGCTCCTCTTGAAGCCAAACTTTCTGAGGCGGGCGGCCGAGCGAGCAGGGAGGCACCTCCGACGCAGACTTCCAGCCGGGCGGCAGACACGGAGCAGCATCCCCTGCTAGGCAGACTCCCCCCGTTCGGCCTACGCAGCCCTTTGGGGGCCGCTCAGCAGCCCCCCACCACCCCTGGGCGCCGGCTCCGGTTGGTGGCAACCAGAGGGAGAGGAGCTGCGGCCGGAGGCGGCCGGGGGGAGCCGGGGTCGGGGGGAGCCGGGGTCGGGGGGAGCCGGGGTCGGGGGGGCCCGGGGCGGGGTGGCGGCGCCTTTTCTCCCTGGCGGCTTGGAGAGGTGGGCCGGGGCTTTCAGAGGGGCTGACAGATCTGAAGTTTTGGAGGCTGAATGAAAGAAACACTCAGCTAACAAAACTGTGCGCCACAGAAGAAGTTTCATCTGGTCTGGCCAAATCCCTCCTTTCTTTCCATCTTTTCTCTCCTAATAACAGCTGCCCTCTCATTCCCTGTTACTCCGCTGTGAAGAACAAAACCTCCCTCTGACTATCTGTTTTTCTTTTCTTCCCCAGAGTAGGTCTCATTACTGGTGATTAGCAGATGATTAAAACCAATTCAGCTTCCCCCAGTAGATATTTTCTCCCTGTTTGTGACTAACGCGTCAGTCTTCAATGAACGTGCTCCTAAGCTTATTAACGGGCTCAGAGGATTAGCTGCCACCGAGCGCCGCCGCTCCGATATTGTGATGCAGCGAGTGACATGGAACCATTTGCCGAGCACAGGCAGGGCCGCTGGGACTAAATATCTAAATCACAATTTTAGTTTTCGTGTAGAGCGAGGCTGGGGAGAGGGCGGGAGGGAGGGGGAATCCTTACAATAATTACAAAAATCAAACGTTTGGCGAAGTCTGAAAATAGTCTTAAAGAAAAGGGCAGAGGCAATCACGGAGAATAAAAACCAACTCCACCCTCTAAAAAAGAAACAAACAAACAAACAAACACAACTTAAAAAAAAAAAAAAAAAAAAAAAAAAAAACACACACAGAAAACCTAACCCAACACAGGGCTTCCCTCACAGGGAGATTTGTTGATACGAAGTCCAAAAGGGACTGTTCTGGTCAGCTCCCACTGCACAACATACAGGCCACTGTCGAGGACTATATGTGAAGGTGTGTATCAAATCTATCTGCTGCCCGGTTATTACTATGTAAAAGCCCTCACTATGTAGCCCTTACTATGTAGCACTCACAAATCAGAGATTAGCGCAGGATGCAAAATTAGAAGCTTGATTTTATCCCACCCACCCCTTTAAAAGCTACCAGACTTAAATATAACTTAATAGCTAGTAATAAAGAAAAAGAGTTTAAATATCTGCAGGTTTGGATTATGCACTAAATTATCCTGGAGAAAAAGAAGAAACATGGTGAAATAAGTTACACTGGGTCATGAAAAATATTTTCAAATCATATTCTTCCTATTATTTTTTGTGTTCTGTTTGTTCTCATATTTTAAATACCTTGGTAGTGAATTTTGGCCACTTTTATAGAATTGACTCCCTACATTGCACTTTTCACTATGTAGACCTCATACATAAGTAGTCAAGATAAATAAATTGATTTGCACTCACACAGATTCCAAAGTCTCTTGGAGCTACCAAATGACTAGAAAATCTGGCCATCAGAGTTGTGGGAGAACCCAATTTTTCATTTTGGGGTAATTTCCTCATGGAAAACATTCCTTCCCCCTCAGAATAGAACAGAGGAGAATAAAGTTTTTCTCAAAATTTCCTATAGAATGAAATACAAAAAGAAATATTCTTTGATTCCTGGTCAAGTGAAATATTTAATTTATTCTGACTTGCAAAATTTACTTTGCTCTTTTATTTATTTATTTATTTGTTAATAGTCACTTCACAGTACCCGTTTATTACACAAACAGAAACAAAAAGTTTTTAAAATGAAAGAAAGAAACTCTTCTTACATTTTTTTTTTTTTTTAACAACATTTTTGCAAGCACAATTTTCTCAGTTCATTAAAGTGCTGACATTAAATACTATTTAGAAAGAATATTTCAAAATTCTGGAAAATATTTCATATCCCAGAATTTATACTTTTTGTACTTAAGATTGTTTGAGAAGAAAATTGTAGAGTGGCTTTAGTGAAGGCAAACTCCGATGACTAAAAACAGATTTGAAACCTTAACCTTATGTATCCAGATTTGAAAACAAAGCCAAAAGAAAAAGAAAAATAAACCAACGCACACACACAAAAACACTTTTAAAGGATTTTTTCTTACTCCCATCTTAAATGTTTTAAAATAAAAGAAAAAACTCCTCCCAATAATTCCACTTCTACATCTTTAAATTTCTTCCCTTTATATTTTCCATTGTCCTCTTTGCAGTGCAGCTTAACTCTGAGTGTGCTGAAGCTTGAAATGTAGCTTCCGATTTATAATAGCAACAGGGCATGCAGCAAATGTCAACAAATCCCCTGTCACCCAGGCAAGAAGGAAATGTGAGAGGTAAGGCAGAGTAGCCCTTCCTTGCTGCATAATACAAAAAACCCTCAGTGAGAAATAAAGAACTAAGATCTTGCTCATGAAAACCTGTATGAGACTATTAATATTGAACCAAAATTGGCACACTGTGGTGCCAATCACTGAAAATAGCCAATTATACATAACAATGCAGGTATAGACCTATGTGCTTGATATGTAAGTAAAAATAAAATGGAACTCCTCCACCATCTACCTTCTCCCCTGAAAAATTAAAGGAATTCCAGCAGACCACATTGACCATATTCTGAAAAAAAACACCCCATAAGACCCACATCACTGACCTCAAGTGACCTCAATAAATAAGTAACTGCTGAAGGATCAGCTCTCTTGTTGTGAAACAATAGACCCAAATTTCAGTGGAGTGCATGCAAGAAAATGTCACAGGAGGGTAGCACAGGATTTCAGAGCAGAAAGAAAGTTTTCGGAATAACAAGTACATAGCCAAGCAACTGAGAAAACCTTTTAACAAGGAAAATTCTGCATTTGTCTTCACTTCTGGAGCATCAGGTAGCACCCCTCTTGCTTTTCTGCTAATAAAGATGGGGAGATATGATGGAAATACAACATATTCTTTGCCATTTGCTCTTTTTTTCCCTGTCTCTAAGATGTCATTTTATAAATTTATTCATTGGTCAACAAATGATTCCTGGAAAAACATACCAGGTTATTTGTTATTTGTAAATTTTCTGTCAGTGGTTTTTACTCCTTCTATGTGGTCTGTCACCTGAGTCACATTACAGGCTTATTTCTGGCTTCAGTTTGGAAGAAAGTACCTATAAGACAAGAGGGAAAGCTGCCTTTGATTGTGTCAAGAGGCCTATGAAATTAGGAGCTGATAGACTGGCTCATAAAAGAAATTTAAGAATATTTTAAATCTTTTCCTTTGGACTACTTCCTGCCTGAAAAATCCTTACTGGAAAAATGTGGATGTTATGAGCAGGTTCATTCTTAAAATGGATTTTCTCCTTTTATCGTCAGGGACAGAAAGTGATTTAGACAAATGGAGTGTGGTAGGAAGCTTTTTGTGTGTCATTTGAGGCCTTGTCCATCTGCAAGATGAGACCAGTGTGTATGAAAAGCAGGGTCTGTCTGTCCATCATATATGCAGATTTCAACTCAATAGCACAATTGGAAGAGAGAGAGTTCATCTTCAGAGGCTGCCACGGCTGAGCTGGATATTAGCTCCTTAATCTGAGCTATGATAACAACCTTCTGGTAGTTAAAACCACCTTCCTTGTTGCTTCACTTCTTTATGAGACAGAAGTAAAGAGATGATAAAGTGAAACATACTACATCTGTAGCCACAGCTGAACTGGATCAGAGAATGGGAGGCTGATCTAAAATTAGGTTTTGACCGCTAATATTAAAGCATTCATGTAATAGTTTAAGATATCTGACTTAAATTTAAAAGTGGCCAGCATGAGAAAGAGTTAGGGAGAGACAGACAGAGCAGGAGGTATGCAGCAGACTAGTCTTAACACTCAACTGTTAGCATTTGTTACCAGCACACCAGGCAATCCAGCAGCACTGTTGTGCAGGCATCAGCACTAGAGCCTTTCCTCTTCCTTGAGTCTCTGGTTTTAAAAAACAGATGATTATGCAGAAGTAGTATTTTCAGCATCTTTTTACATTGAAGGATGGAATGTGTCTGGGTAGGAAAAACTCCGTTTTCTGATTCGCTTGTGTGTTTACTTTGCTTTGCGTTCAGTTATATGTGTGTGTGTGTGTGTGTATATATATATATATTTTTTTTTTTTTCAGTACAAGGATTTAAAGTTGTTGCTGACTTTGTATTCTGCTGTACCACAACACTTGGTAGAGGAAAAGGAAAGCAAATGTGCAGAGTTGCCAGGATACGGATTTATTCAGAACTTCAGCAGCCTGGCACTTCTACTGTGAAGCTCCTTCCCCCTTGCCTCACCCCCTCATGCTCCAGCAGCAGGCAGATAGACAAGAAATAGGAAATGACCGGCTCCTGTTTCACACTGTAGCATTCATTTTCATGTTATTCTGAGCCTTTCACAGCCCTATAGATCATGACTGTTTTCAAACGATAGCTGTGAAATGGGTGCAACATGGAAAATTCAAGTGGTTAGTTTGCTTAGAAGCATGTGATCCTTCTTTCCTACTATTCCTGCTTCCAAATGCTAATTTTTGTAGTTCCAAAGTAACATTTTGGGAGAGGGAAAATAAATTAATTTGCTAGCCTGTCTTTCTTGTGAAATATATACATACATATAATAACTGTTTGCAAACACTTTTAACATAGAGTAAGTACTGGACAGAATTGGTGTTCTCCATCCAAACCTGCAGCTTTGGGTCAACATTTGATATATATCTTTAAAACGGCAAGAAACAACTTCATGTTTTATAAAACTTTACAGCTCTTAGAAGCTATCCATGCACTCAGAGAGTGCAGAAGAGTTTTTGAGGTAAAAAGAGATAGGTGTCATCTTTGGTCTTTTTATAATGGCTATATAATATATTCAAAATATTGAAGTGGTTTCTTAAATACGTAGTTTCTTAAATATCTGCTACCTGTGCTTGATTTAGCTGGAGTTGCATGTGGAATTGTTATCTTCAATCACCATGTTCCCTTTCTCTTCCCTCAGTTTATAAGTTACTTCTAAACTACCTACGGCCAAGTGGAGGGACTAAACTAACTAAATAAAAACTAAAGTCAAGCAACACTTTCCAGCATTTCAATGTGATATTAAAATAATAATAATAATACAAGACATGATTATGGGAGAGATGTAAATGTAGCAATTAAACAATGGGTGCCGTGAGTTCTTTATAAAGAAACTTTCTACTTCCCTGAGAAAGCTACCTGAAAAGCTATGAAGCTTTTCAATACTTTAAAGGAACTTTAAAAAAGATGGAAAATGACCTTTGCTTGGGCAGACAATGACAAAGGAGAATAATTTTCAACTAAAAGATGGGAGGTTTAGGTTAGATGTTACAAGGAAATTCTTCGCTCAGAGGGTGGTGAGACTCTGGAACAGGTTGCCCAGAGAAACTGTGGATGCCCCATCCCTGAAGGCATTTAAGGCAAAGTTAAATGGGGTTTTGGGGTATCTGGTCCAGTGGGTGGCATACCTGCCCATGTTGGTGTGTTGGAACTAGATGATCTTTAAGGTCATTTCCAACCTGAGCTGTTCTGTGATTCTTTGAAATCTTTTAAAGTAAATATTGGCCTGGAAGAATTTCAAGATATTCACTATTGCTTCTACATGTTGGCTTGGTTGTTCCTTTTCATTCCTTGCTCTCTTTACCTCTTCCTTTGTACCTGGTACTTTTTTAAATTATTATTATTATTTATTTTATTTTATTTAATACATTTGAAAGATAAAATTACCTCATCACTTCTTTTCTTGGAATAAGTACATGATGAAGGTCCCACATGATAGATGTCTGCTGGCTACATAAAGAATTGTCAGAGATAAAAATTTGCTTCATCACATATAGCAGCATAGAAGAGAAATAAATAGAAGGCAAGTGCGCTATGATTTCTTGTTTTCATCTCTTCTTCGGGAACACATACATATGTGTTCCAGAATTAAAGGGAAATCTGATGTATAGAAGACCATCCAACAGAGCAGCAGATTTCTGAATTTGATGGAGCGCTTCAGTAGTAATAAGAAAAACGGGAACCTGGTGAGATACTGAAGGATCATGGATTATCAGAAGACACCTGATCTGCAGTTCTGGAGAGATGAGAGATTCATTAACCATGTTATAGTCTGGAGGAGAGAAAACGTTGTCAAGTAGTGCTTGCATGATTTTCAGTGGCATTAATTCATCATATGAACCTGCTTTCTTTTTAAGAAATAATGAATTCTACTAAAGGTGAAACGAAATAAATCAGTCCAATTCAGAGAAGGCCCACTCTAGCTCTGTATACCAAACAGAAAATTCCAGAATAACCTCAGCTGTATAGTAGTATGGATGTTGTAGGCCAAAAGGTTTGATTATTGGGTTTGCATATATTAGAAGAAAACGCATTTTCAAAATATGTTAGCATTGCACACTATGCATCTAGCATATGAGCCTATGAATCTTCTATCTTGATTGCACAATAATAGACGGAATAGTATCCATTCCTGGTAATACACTCACAGTCACAGGACAAGGATTTGCACTTAGCTCAGGGAAGCCATCTGGCCAAACTTCATTTTTACTACAGCAGTACATTTAATTTTTACAGCCTTGGGTGATATGGAAGAATTAATTTCGCTGTAAACCTCAATAACCACTTCATCAGTGGTAGATATTTCCACCTATACTTGATAATCAACAGACTAGCTGCAAACAGCAACAGACAGCAACACTTTTTTGGATAATAAATAGTAACAAACAGTACTTGAAATTTCTCAGAAGCATAATTTCATAGAATCATGGAATGGCTCAGGTTGGAAGGAATTTCAAAGATCATCTAGTTTCAACACCCCTGCCATGGGTAAGGATGCCACCCACTAAATCAGGTTGTGCAGGGCCTTATCCAACCTGGTCTTGAACGCCTCCATGGATGGGGCATCCACAAACTCTCTGGGCAACCTGTTCTGGTGCCCCAATTCCAGAGTGAAGAATTTCCTCCTAACATCTAATCTAAACCTTCCCTCATTTAGTTTAAAACCATACCCCTCAAAAAATCACTCTCCATCTTTTTTATAAGCCCCCTTTAAGTACTGAGGTAACCCTTCTGTTCTTTAGGTTGAACATCCCCAACTCTCTCAGACTGTTCTCATAGAAGAGGTGCTCCAGCCCCTTGACCATCTTTACTGCCCTCCTCTGGACCTGCTTTAACAGCTCCTTCTTGTGTTGGGGACTGTAGTACTCTAAGTGGGGCCTCACAACGAGCAGAGTAGCAGCTTCATGGCTGACACAGAACCCTCTAAAGTCTTTATGGATATGGTTTTGTTTCATGAGACAATTCTGTACTTGGTGCTGTATTTACATCTGAACTTGCTACTTCTAAAGTGAACTTGCATTCTTGGCTCAAGAAGGTAGGATGCAATGGGATCCGTTTGTCAGCTAGTACTCAGTTTACAGCTCCTTTGTTCTTGTCCATTAGCTCATGTTGAGGTGCCGGTACTGCTGAAAAGATGTTGTATTTTTGCCTTCTATGATCTCAGACCTGCTTCTGATTTTCCCACTGGTATCTGATCTATCTGTGGAGAAGCATAATAGAGAAACAACCACATCTTTAAATATAGTTGCATTTCTATGTTTCAGCAATAGCCACAGTAGTTTGATATCTGAGACAAATAATAGCTCACCAGTGCTAAATGTGGTAAGTAGGCACATCCAGGAAAAGGATTCCAGGATTCCACAACCCAAGCACATTTCCTTTCATGTCTCAAGAGTGAATGGACAAGTTGTTCCAAACCACCCTACCAAATGGATGATAAAACAACATACTGTCTTTTGTGATGCTATGAATTCCTGTCTAGCTGAGGCAGATAAAATAGATTATCTATATTGCTTGACATCAGTACAGAATAGTGACAGATATATAGGGTGTGAGATCAAGGTGCTAACACCAGAGAGGCAGGGGGTGACATCAAGCTGTTAATATCTACGATGTCACAGGATAAGCCCTGAAGATCAGATCTTTGAGGGTTTTTTTACAATGCAGAAAGAGAGATGCAGAGTATTTGCAGTGTAAGAGTTTCACCAGTCTGCAAGTGTGCTAATGGATTTTGTTCCCATGCACCAATATCATAGAGGGGTAATGCCATCTACGCCATCTATTATCTAAATGGTATGCAGGCACCTTGTATATACTGCAAACAGGAGAGTGAGCAGAATCATACCAATAGCTTACTTCCAGACAAAGTAGATGGCAAAACAGTCCCAAAAGATTAGATTCTTATGCAAAGGACATACAGAGAGAAGCAGAGGACCACTTACTCTCTGTTGCCTTGATTTGCCATGTTATCTCCTTGAAGAAAAACTGCCTGTGTATGTGTAATGTTGGAGACTACATTCCACCTGAGATATCTGCCTCCCTGTGCAGCTGAATGACTGCAAATGTGGATCATGGAAAGAAGAGGAATAAAATGGATGAGAGAGGATTAAGTTTTCAAGGAAGACAAGATCAGTCTTATCTCAACAGCCATTCGTTTCACATCTTTACTACTTTTGTCACAGCAATACTATCAGAACAGACAAATGTTAATTTCCCTAATATTCTTTCTCAGACTCAAATATGAACATAATGAGGGACAAAGACTTAAGTAAGTTAGAGTAATTTCCTGAATGCCAGCAGCCAGAGCAGGAAGGAATGATAAATGCTGATTCACAATGATTCACAGATACCACTGCTGGCCTTAAACAAACCAACACTTAAACACTAAATCTGATCCCCTCTGAGACAGCTCAGTTTCATAGCTATACATCCGTGTTTGTATATGGTATACCCAACCCAAAAAGACAGACAGAGGTTCTAGTCTGTGCAGAGCTAAATTTGAGTGTTGAACTATATAGAGATATTCTACATTGGGTGAATTTACCAGCCTAAGTCAGTGATGCCCTGAGAATCTTTGCACCATGCTACTTTTTGTAGAATAGTAACACCCTCAGGATTCTGAGCTAGCTAAATTTAGCATTTTACGCTATTAAATGTTAGCAAAAAACATACTTGTAACATAATGAATTTGACCTGAAAGAAACAGTGCTTATTGGAGCTAAACCCCTTGCATTTTATGTCCAGATAAACTGGAGCAGGAAGCCCTAATTTACACTCAGATGAGGGTTTATTTCCCATGGTTGCATCTTTTGATTCAACAAGCAGTTTCACATATGGTCTTGCTGCATTTGACAGCAGTGTTGTTAGGTACAAATCCCTATGTTATTAGCACTCCTGAGAAATCAAGTACAATCATGAGGATAACCCCAGCCATTCACCTGATAAAATTTCTGGCTAGTGCTCCATCAATCTAAATTATATAGTGTCATTTAACCAAAGAAAATGAAGCTACAGTACGCAGGACATTGGACCCAATAAAATAACTTTCTATACGGAGTTAAGCCTCAAAAATGTGGTAGGACACAAACACGCACACAAAATGTTGTATTTGGGGAAAACACAACAATCAAAACCAATCAAAACCACCACCACCAACAACAACAAAAAACACACTTTAATTAACAATTTATCTGTTTAGTTAATATTCTGACAATATGACAAGGCCTTTTCACAGTATAACCACATTTAAACCACATGACAGCCAATATATCACCAAGAAGGGATGATATATATCTATATATGGATGCAAATATAAAAGTAGAGTGTACAAAAAGGAAAAAGAAAACCTCACACAAACTGAACAGACAATCCATTGCTAAATCCAGTCCTTGATTTATATTAAATAATAAACATACAGAAAAAATATTTTCCTGTTCTGGGGAAGAAGTGTGACAATGAGTCTCCAGAAATGTATTTTTTTCTGGTAAAATCTCAAATGACATAGTACTAGGGCCATCTGATAGTCTCATGTATATGACAGAAACACAGAGCTACAGAATTAGATAAGTTAGGCTGCACACCAAACCTATCCTGCTACAGTCCAAATGAGGTTATTGACTCAGAGAAGGAGCCATTGATAAAGCAATTACTACCAGCAGCCAGATGTGTGATAGCTCATTTTTGGAAATGGACAGATGCCCCAATATTAGTGGCGTAGAGATATCAAATATACAAAATCCTTTGAATGGAACCAAAATGATAGGTAGCCTCATATCAGAATCTGGTGGATTTAATGGGTAATATTTCCTTGGAATGGGAATAGAATAAACACATGAGTAAGAGGTTGAATAAGCACAAATGAATCTTTTAGAAGTGACAAATACGCTATGTATGAACCAGGTTTGTTAATACTTGTCCAGAAAGCAAATGTATTCTAATAATGACTTATTTATTTATAAAGCTTCTAGAACATAATGTACTTCAAAGTTAGGTGCATAATTTCATGTACTTTCAGTTTATTTCCATTCATTGCACATCCTTATTAGAAAATTTTGCTTTCTGAACATTACACTGCTATGTCAAATGTGCAATTCTATAAATCAGCCTGGGAGAGAGGGTGCCAGCCCTTCCTGATGATGAATACAGTGCCAGGAATCTACATTGTTTTGTAATATGTAAGGCTGATTAATCCAAAGCTGTTTGCAAACTTCATTTCATACAGGATACCCCCATCCTTACAATCTGATTAACAAATCAAAGGTGTATTCAGACTTGGAGACAGGTTGCCACTTAAGTATTTCAGACACCCAGGCATTCGGTTAAACTAAGCTTGGATTAGCAAGGTCTGACTATTTAAAGGGAGATACATTTAGGGGTTCTCTGCTGATTTTGAATGCAGTGCTCATGGGGTAGTGCTGTCCAGTCTTAAGAGCTCAGTGAGCTTACAGAGCTTTACAATTTCCCTGCAAGCTTCATGATCTTAATTGAAGATAAGTACATACAAACTCACCTTCCTAGAAAGACCTCTAATTATATGAAGAGGAGAAAAAATAA
This sequence comes from Anas acuta, assembly GCF_963932015.1. Lineage (NCBI taxonomy): Eukaryota > Metazoa > Chordata > Aves > Anseriformes > Anatidae > Anas > Anas acuta. Next base: position 65,422,103 of record NC_088979.1, on the reverse strand, counting down.
ACAAATCTCTTTATGTAGTGACAACTGCATCTTCTCTGTCATCATTTATCCTTATTTTTATATAGTGGAAATTATTCGACCAAACCCCTTAATTGTGTAGAATAGATGAAAGTGGAATCATTCAACACTATCACATTTTGTTGTCACTTGAGACTCTCTAGCAGGTGACAGAGAATGATCAAATGATTTGTTAGAAGCAAGTTGTGCTGACTTCTTCAGCCCTACTGGGAAGTGGATCTGTGAGAGACCACAGACCTAAGTGCCTCTCTGCCTTTCCTTCCCCATTTGTAAAAAAGTGAAGAAAGAACTGCTATAGCCAACACATTCAATAGTACTTCCTTATCACTGTCACTGAGAGATTAATCTTATGATCAGGAGTGTAGAAATGAACAGCATCTCACCTGCAGAAAGCACACACTTGCTATTCAGAAGAAGAGACCATAAGAAGACATTTGTTTTAACAGATGAGAGTGTTGTTATGTGTGAATGACTATTGAGAAGCGACTTAATGCTGCTACTGCACTGAGGGCTTACTTCTAGGCTCTGCTGGAGCTCATGACAGTTACAGGTGAGGAACTGGAGCATGAACATGGGGCAGGAAGTGTGAAGAAGGATGCTATAGTAGTGTTTAACTGATGTCAGCTTGTATTCAGAGCTGCAAAAGCAGTCATTCAACAAGAAACCTTTCACTCAACTACAATTGTATTGCCATATGTGCGTACACATACACATCTAAGTGAGAGCGACATTTGTCACCATCATTTGTTCAAGTAGTTCAGCTCATGAAAACAACTTGATGACTACAATGTAGTAAAAGAAAATGCATTTACAGGGCTTTTTTATTGTTTATTTACTTATTATTTATTTTTTATTAACTCTTCATGCCCTTAAAATGTTTGGCTTCCCTCAAAATATCCACATGTTCTAATGAAGGGGCAAATTCAGGAAGGAAAACTGTGAGAGCCTCATCTGCTGTAAGATGATGAAGAGGCGGTTGAATGATTTGCAGAGGCGGAGTAGCCTCACCTAAAATGTGTATGTGGCAGGTGATTCTTCCCATATGTCCTTTGTCTAAGTTATCTGCCTCTGAATAAGAGATTCAAAATGCCATGAATTGATCAGATATGTAGCTTTCATGTGGTTGTACAGCTAACTGGAATTCAGCTTAATTCAGTGTTATTTGCAAGTAATTGCACCCTAGTCAGTCAATAATTTACATACTGGTATAGTTCAGGAAAATATTCATTATCTAAAATTAAGAGTTTCCTTTAAAGCATGTTTTAGAATTGTTTCATTTGCAACCTGTACTAATACATCATCAGAAACAGAATGGGCGGGAAAGTTAGCAGTTGGACTTCATGATCTTAGAGGTCTTTTCCTACTTAAATGATTCCTTGATTGGCAAATAAATAATTGATACAGGAATAAAAATAAATAAATAAATAAATAAATAAATAAATAAATAAGAGGCTTTAGTCTACCGTAATCTGAGGGCTGTCTTGTCATTCTTCATTCTGCCTTAGCTTAAATAAAAAAAATAATCATCTGATATCATGCTAAAATTACTATTTTTATATTCTTTTATTTAAATAGTAGCTATAATACAATGAACTGAAATCCCAGTTACTATTATTCTCTCCCCAAAAAAGTTTTTATTACAATAAATGTTTATTCTATTGTTGAATGTACGTTGCAATTATGGATTTGAAGAAGGTTGAGAGATACCTAAGCAAAAGAAATTGTGGGTTCTTGGAAGGCTGGGTGGTCTGTGACCGGTAGTTAATTATGGTCCCCTTCCGAAAATATTTTGTCTTTTGTCTTCCTTTCAGAACACATCAAAGAAGACAGACAGAAGGCCACATCCTCTACTCTTTTCCTTTCTAAATTACTCCTGAAATCTTCCCACTTCTCTTTAGGGGAGAGAAAGCTACAACAGGAACAAAGGACATAGGCTGACTTTGGATAGTATATCCTGCAGTGTCATGCTTTCATCCATACCAGAACTCTTTCCTGTCATCTGAAATTTAGATTTCTGTCTCAAGAAACAGACCTTTCCCTCTATAATCACCATCGTACAATGTACAGAGTTCAGGATGGAACCAATGATTTATTTTATTTTCTATGAAAGCCACGTTAGACCCCAAGCTACTTCATGAATGGTTTTTGTAGCAAAAACTAAAACATCAGCAGTAGCACTGTTTCTATTCCTCACCATTCCTCTGAAAAAAAAAAAAAAAAAAAAAAGAAAAAACAACAACAACAACAAAATCAAACAGGCTTCTTTGTCCTTTCTAAGTGCAATTTCTGTGGATAATTTTTGCAGGTCAACAAATTTGTTCTGTGACAAGGAGAGTTCCAAAGTCTGGGTCTCCTCATAAGATTTGTCTAAATTAGAAAACCCTATTCCACTTAGGTTCATGGCTGGACTGACCTCTCTCTATCCTTCACTGTCCTTGCACAATGCATTCTCTGTCTTTCACTCTTGCTTATATTTATACAAACAATCTCAGTGAAGTATCCTACAAATATAAACGCTGACAATTTAGTCTGCTTAAAATTCAGTGGTTAATAAGGTTCAAAATAGTATGCTGCTCTAGGTGCTTGTTAGCAATGCGTAAGTGTAATACAGGTCTCCCTGCCTCTCATGGACTGTAAGTTAACACTTAAATACCGATTAAAACAAAACAGATACAAAACATAGCCAGTTGCAGTTGTTCTGATTAACATTATATTTTACAGTTGTTATACAAACAATTAGTAGGAAAAGACTACAACATCAGTTCTGTTGGCAGGATAAGGCACAGCCATGGCCAATCCAATCCAATTAAACCATGTCTCCAGTATACAGATGAACAGCAAAAGTGCAAATCAGAACATATCATTACACTGCCTTCCCTCAGACACTGAGAGTCTGATCCCAAGAGGGGCTGAGGGCAGGATGAGGAAGAAAGATGTTCTGGGAAAGAGGCACAGAAGGGAAAGCTAAACTGAAATATCTTGGGGAATTAACATGGCTGTCACATTATGTGTGTAAAGAAACTACTGAAATTTCTGAAATTCCTTTATTTTCTTTTTTCTTTTTTTTTTTTTTTCTTTTTTCATACCCAAAGTATGAAATTTATGAAATTTATTTCAAAGAATTGAAATTTTTGAGTTTTTCAAGAAATGAAATGCCCTCCACCCTCCCCTTTTCTTTTTTCTTTTTTCTTTTTTTTAAAGGAAAACTTTATTGTTATTTTTATGTGTTAAGCATTGAAATGAAGTTACATCACTTTAATGAAATCAAATGCTTTCATAAATTTGCATGCAACATCTCAGTGAAATTGATACATTCTACTAGAACATATTGACTTGATTTCCAGTGATATTTTTTAAATCACTATAGTACAATGTGTGCTTATTTTTTAGTTACCCAAATTCATAAAGTCTGTTACATTCTTTCTGTCAGCTTCACTGAGTTTTGAATTTGACATTCAAAAACAACAACAAAAAGCTGCAAAAAAGAACGACAAAATTCTAATGAACTGCAATTCTACTATACAACTGGTTGAATCCTAAATCATATATGTTTCTTGTTATCAAAACACAATGTCTCTTGATTATCATTTATATCTCATAGTATCATTTATATAGAGGTGAAGTGATAGTACTTGTTTTTGAGAAAACGGTCTTGTTCTAATTAAGAATTCCATTTGTAGGGCTCTCTCATGCACTCAAGTTTTTTTTAAGGTTTGGCATTCTGACATGAAGGCTAGTATACACATATACTAAAAGCAAGCAAAACATTTAAAAGCTCAGAGGCAATGCAAGAATTCTCTTCCCCTTATCATCAAAAGGATCTAGCAGCAGAGCTCAGTACAAAAATGTTGGACTTTTTCAGTCCAAAGTTGGACTGAAATGTGCTTTGATTTTTATTTTTATTTTTTTTTTTCAGAAAAAAAGTAATGAAATAGATTAGCAAGCACAAAAAGATGAAATATGTTTTACAAAATACGTAGTAAAAAAATACAGTGCAGCTCAAGTGCAGACACATTAGGAATATTCTTCAGTTTAGGAGGAATAACTTTAAGTTAAAGTATTAGGTGAAAGTTCTCAAAGCTTAGACTGTTATTTTCTCACAGGGCACTGCTTACTGACAGATTCAACATCCGGACTGCATTTCTGCTAGATTTGATAAAAATACAATTAAAATGTTGTATGGGGGTACGCCAAATTGGCCTGCATCCTAGAACCCACTCCAAGCAAAACCTTGAGGAATATATTGTACAAGAAAAGGTTTGTCCCCTGGGATTACCTCCCACTTCCTTTAACCTGATATTTTGCTCATCCTATTAAGAGATTCCTCAGAGGGGTGAAACAGTAGATTGCCTCATTAAGACTCATCATTTACAAGATGTTGACAAACGCTGGCATTTATCCTGTTGTCATAATAAATGTGAGAAAATGACCACTTGGCAATAAGTGATTCTATGCAATTGCAGGTTGTAAAATGCAGCAATATAAGGGTTTGTGGATAATGTATCAGTATCACTATGTAGCATCTCTGAACAGATTTTGCATTCATTGTAACAAATCTAGGCTAAAATAAATAATAATGGATAGCTTATTTTTATAGAGTTTTCCACATATGCAACCCAAACATTAATTAAGAAAAATGAGAGAATACTTTTAAACCCAACACAATAATGAAACAATTATTATTAATCTTACTGGCTACCTCAGCATAAATACCTAGCATCCATATTGTCCTTGTTGACAGCCTGAAAACTCTCTGAACTCAGTTTGCTTACAGCTCTCATCTGCCCTGTAGATGATAACAGCATGGCCTTTCTTCATAAAGGTCATATTGTCCACTCGGTGTTAATGGTATGTATGAGATGACAACAAGAGCAGATCCCATAACAGAGGCTACTGAGACAAGTCTGGGTGAGAGAGAAGTGTTCTCCTGAGAGAATAGAAGTGTCTTGAGAAATGGAGATTCTTGTCCTTTGAGAACACCAGCAATAGGACAAGGCAGTCTTGTAGGCAAATAATATGAATGAGAAGAAAATGTGGCCATAAGTCTGACTTCAGACTTAGGCCAAAAATTTCACCTTAGCATAGTTCCAACTGTGTTTAAGAATTTTTCTGAGGAAGATAAGTGTATTTTAGAGCTGCAATCATAAAAGCAGACCAAGACCTATACAAAGACATAAATGTCTGAAGATGCATACAGTCCTTATTTGTAAAGCCGTATCCTTGACCTTCCCATTCAGTTAGAGGGCTGTGAACCCTACAAAGACTTCAGTCTTCTTAGATGTCTCAGGTCCTGCTTTTGCATATGTACAAAAGCATCTAAATTTTTACCATTAAGAAAGTTGATTTTTCTACCATACCATGTTTTCTACATGTTCAGAATGAATTTTATGCAGTAGGCTTTTCCAAAGAAAACAAATGACATTGACTCATAGACTTTTACAGATGTCATTCCTTTTTCTTAAAATTTATTTGGAGGAGTGCGCGTCTCCCATAGACAAGCTGAGCACAAGGTGAAGGACTCAGGCTAAGTCCTTCACTTAGATGAAGTGAGGACTTCCCTAAGGAAGATCTCCAACTTTCACTATGATCAATGGGAAGAACACTTCCAAATGTAAGTCCCAATTTCATTAGGGTGATAAAGGACTTAACTGGGATAAAAATAAAAATAAAAAAAATGCCTGTCTTCCCTTGATGACCTTTTCAGTGAAGTGCCTACAGGAGGAGGAGAAATACAAGCATTTTTATCATCAGGGCTCTCCTAAACTGAAGAACTCAAAATTAGAAGTCCTTTTGAAATTCTGACCCTGGATATCTGTTTGGTTGCTAGGAATCCTGTTGTAAAAACAGAAAATGAACACAAACAAGGTCTGTCATTTTGTGTATTAGCTGTGAAATCAGAGGAAAACCATGTTATGAGCTTAAGAGATTTCTTGAAATGGAAGGTCATCTCCTCATCTTCAAAATAAAATGATTTCCACTTTAGAAAAATACATTGCAACTTTTATAAAGACATTATAAAGAACAAAATCTATACAAGATTGAAAGATCCATAAAGTTAAAATTAAAAAAAAAAAATAATAATGTGTGTGGGGGGGGGGAAGGTAGTTTTCTGGTCTGGGGTAACTATTACAAAATAGATGTAGCCGATTGATCTCTCTAAGTATTAGTCTCCCTCAGTGCCTGATCTAAAGTGGATGTGAATCAGCTGCAGCTCTCCAAATGACAATCCCTGGTCTTTGGCTACACCTAAAACACTCATTGCTTTGTCCCTTTAGCTTCTTCAGTCTAACCTACAATGACAGCCACCACACACATGTGAATAGGATATGTCTCATATAACTTGGCCAATATCCAAACATCATTTCCTTGATCTTAAGGTTCTTATGATGAGAAACTGGAGTCCTTGAGGTAATTCAGAAAATAAGTCAATTCTGCAGCTAATTCTAAACAAAAGTAACAACTGAATATCCTAATTATAATGCCTGTATTAACAGATAACAAGTGATTCTTGTGAGATAAAAGCAATGATATTATTAACAATAAGAATTAAAAGTGACAATAACTCGTTACCAAGGGTATTGAGTTGCAGGTGGTTGGTAGCTCTGTCCTACTTAACTAATACAATGCCTGAAACATTGCATTTGTGGTGATTGCAGGGCTCTAAAAGAATCAGAAAAATTGCTTTGTCACCAGAATTTGCAAGCCCTGATTTGACAGTATCTATTCTAACTGGGGAATTCAAAGTGTGTGTGTGTGTGTGTGTATATTTCATAGGTTCCCGTTTCTGTCACTAGTCATTATTATTCACCTTGTGTTTCTGTATATTCAGCTGGCTTGCTGTCTGTGTGTATATTTTTTCAGGTATAGAGAGAGTTTAGGGATTGCCTGTTGAAAGATGGTGTCCTTTGGTCTGCATATTCAGTAGTGTGTTAATACTCAGATAATACCCATCCTCTCATCTCCTCTTCCCTCCTCTTACATGTTTATTTTACATTACTCATTCCTCTCAGTCTGCTAATGACTTAACATGGACTACTACAGCTTTCTGCCAAATAAACACAGGGTAGAGACAATTAATATAAAACCCAGTCCTGAAGGTATCCTTACAGATTTTAGAGCATACTCTATTTTTAAAATGAATACGTTCAACACTAACTATATATTTTGCCTAGCAAAGCCAAATTTCTGTTGAATGGAAGAGATTTTGTCCTTTAAGATATGAGATAAATGAAGGTTCTTGTCCTCTTAGTTTCTGCTCAACTACAGCTTCTTGTGTCACAGACTACCTCAGCTCTGCTTCTGGATCACTTTGATGTTCACTTTGAACATTAACTATTACCTCTTTAGACCTGGAGTCATCTTATATATGGTATGAGGTTTTCCCAATCACAACACCATAGGGTGTGAGATTATCATGCTGTCTCCTTCCTTTTGTAGTCTTCTATTTTGTTTATAGTATTTTTAATTGAGTCCTGGACTCCCAATCTGCATTCATTAGACATAGAGCAGATAAACACTTGTAAAGACACAATTAAATCACAGCCAGGTACTGGTGTTTTCTTCCCTGCTGACTTTACCTCTGCAGAATACAGTTCATTAACATTTCCATAGTTTTAGTTACCCCATATTGGAATTAAAGTCTGTATTTGGTTATTTGCTTGCTTATTACCTGTTCTAAAACCCACTGCTAATTTATTTTTATCAGATATACTTTGCTAACTCGATGGATCTGCCTACCAGTCAGTGCGATCTGAATGCTCCAACCTCAGCTTTTCGTAAAGGACTCAAATATATAATGGTGCTATAAAAGATTTTTTTCCTCACCTTGAGTGAAACTGATTTGCTCTCACAAAGTAACCTGCAGAAATGCATGCAATATTTACCATTTTCTCCACTGTACAGCAGAACTGGAAAATGATTGGCACTACTATTCCAATGACCGTAGTTGCTACAATCTCACAATATTGAGACCCAGAAAGCTTCTTCTTATAGACTGTAGTGTAAAATTATGTACTGATTGTGAGCAGACCATTGCCTTGGATGTTTTTGAGTCTACCTTGTCAAGGTTGCCTTCTTAATTAATAGTGTTAGGGATTGAATTTGTATTTGTATTTCAGATGTACTACTACACCACTGAGAGTGTCCTTTTAAAGGTACAAGGCTGGGCTGTGAAGGGATACTGAAGGTGAATTGTAGACTTGAAACACTATAGTGCACAAGCATATATCATACAGCTATATTTCTCCAAAGATCTACGTCAGTATCTCTGCATAGTCCTCTGCAAAGTAGTATGAAGGTACAGCATCTCATGGAGTAATCTGTGTTTCTACATGGCATAACTTCTTATGATAGAGGAATATCTAGAAAAGTTGGGCATTTCGAACCATACTGAAATGTCTCACTTACACAGGAAAGACCAAAATTCATGGAGTAAAGGTCAGGGAATTTTGTTTGTTTGTTTGTGTGTTTGTTTTTCTTGTTGTGAAATTTTAAGACATGAGCAGGTAACGTTCCACTTGCTTTATTAAACCACAGAAGTGTTAGTCTCTAAAAGAACAAGCTTTCTCTGATCAGATTTTTTGATACAGCTGTGTGAAACTCCAAACTGATTTCTATTTATGTCAATAGAAAAGCTCCCATTGAGTTTAGGGGGAGCAGATGCTGGTGGTGACCTACCAACACACCTGAAGCAGATGTTCATAACCATACGGTGATGTGTGCCGAGTTCGTGCCTGATTACTAATTCACCACAGTCATCTTTCTCTTCTAACACACCCTACATCAAGTAACAGCCACAAGACTCTTTGATTTTCTTTTTGAACTCAGAGGCTAATTTTGCTAACACCTATAAAAAAGGACAATGAACAAAAATTTTTTTTTCGGAAAACAACAAGGACAATTCAAATAAAGAAAACCAGTTTGCAGACATTAAAAAAAAAAAAAAGTTAATCAACCATCTGGAGGTGTGTGAAAGCTTTTTTGAATGTGATATAAAAGTTGAGCATGATCTTTTTCCCTGAGTTTACCAGTTCATTAAATAATACATTTGTCTTTATTTTTCCCCCCTTAATTTTGTATTTTGTTTCACTCAGAGTGAAAAAGAGTTCTAATGCCTATAGCACAAACTGCTTCTGAATTTCTCCCTGATAGAGTACATTTATATCATAGTGTAACATACCACAACATATCATAATATAACAGTATGCTGTGCATTGTGCACTATGCAATATAAGCTTTCTTATATTCTTGGTAGTAGCAATAAATAACAATAATAGTGCAGACTACTATTGTAATAATAAATATGAATTAGAACAGTGGTTAAATCTGGTTGGGTATAATTATAGGTTGCCCCAGTGAACTAAATTTCAGTGGGGTTTGGTTCTATGGTTTAGGGTAGTCTCCATTAAATATAGGAAAATCCAGTTAATTAATTAGCCCTTAGTGTTAAATGAGTTTTTTAAGCCTGAGAGACAAGGGGAATGTGGGATTTGTGGGGACTTGACAATGAACATTTAATGATGTTAAACCCAAAGTGACTGTTAATATAGGCTACAGAACCTGAGAGTCAGAAATACAGTCACAGAGATAAATGCAAATAAAGTACCAAGGTTTAACAGGAAATGAAGAATGTTAATTTACTCTGGATATTCAAATTGCCATTATAGGATTTTTTTTTTTATTTTTTTTTTGATGGTTACAGCACCAGGTTCCCTCATTCTCTGGCTGTACAGAGGACACAAAAAGAAGACAAGAAATGTATGACTGAGTCAAACCATTCAGAGCAGTTATATCATTCTTTTCCTGTGTGATTTGTCAGCATGTAGAATAGCCATTTATGAAGAGTTGTCCTTGGGAAAGGACACTACTGTTTGAAGATATTTCCCAGTTCCAGAGCAATCTCAGCAAGGAACAGTCCTGGACTCAGTCAGAAAACACCTTAAGGGTATTCTACCTGGTCAAACTTTATACCTAGAGGCTCTTTCCTACTGGGTGGACTTCTAGGCTCATTGATTGAGCCTAATCAATCTCAGGAACAGATTGAGCGCTCCAATCTGTTCTTCTGCTGTGGATATCTTTCTACAGATTAGGGCTTTTTCATTCTTCCACCTGCTCTCTTTCAATCTCACATTAGGCTTACCTAAAGTAAGCATAGCGGTATTGCTGCAGCTTGTCAGGGCCTGGTAGACTCTACCAGCCCTTCATAGTCCTTCCTACCTTCACCAGGGATTCCTCTACCTCACCCCACCCAAGGCCCAGGATTCCATGTCACCCCTGCCCCAGGGAGACCACATCAGGACTGTTTTCCAGCCCCCCACAGCCTTGCCCTGTCTGTTCGTGGTCCCCAATGACCTGGATACACCCACAGGACAATGTCCCAGCATGGCCTTGTCTGTGGCTCTGCTTGGCCATTCTGGGCCATGTCTAACCCTGGTTCCCCTCATTGGGCCAGGTCCTGGCCCTTGCTATGGTCTGACAGCCTGGCCTGATCTTGGGATCTCCTTGGATCCTGGTTTCCCAGCCCACAGGAAGCAGCTATCCCCATCTCTCCCCACCCATATCTCATCCTTGTCTGTAGTGAATATAGCCTCGTTCCTTCGTTCCTTACTTTTTTTTTTTTTTTTCTCCAAGTTATCATATTTGTACACACCAAACCTCCACAGTCTAGTCAGGATTTATTCATGGCCAAATACTGGCATACACGTGGAATGAGATTAATCATCTTCAACTTTGTGTGTCTTCAGTGTAGCTGTCTACATCTTGGTTAGTAGTCCTAGACTGCCTTCATCTTCAGTGGAAACAGGTGACCATACTTCATTTATCTGGCCTGTATCAGCAATTTATATTAGGATACAAAACGTAGCACTGTATGGGTGCTACACAGGTAAGGAAGAAGTATGTAGAATAGCTGGGCATTTCCATTCCCTTGGCTCCTCAAGGCTACCAACATTCATGGAAAATAGCAAATGCATTCCCAAAGCAGGGACTTTTAAGTATCTGCCTGACAACCACTTGTCCCTATACTGAATTTAGCCCTTCATGATTTTTTATTTGCAGCCTCCACTTGAACTTTATGCAAATTCTGTGCAACATTGATAATAAGTACGTTTTTTTTTTTTCTTTTCTTTTTTTTTTTTGAGTTTGGTAGAGGGACAGTGATCAGGGACCTCTTGAGATGACAGTCTGACAGACTGTAAATCAAGGAGGATCTCTCTCTTAGCAGCCACAAAGATTAAACAGACTAATGAATCAATGCTTTAGACCATCCACTCTGGGGAGCCTTCACTTAAGTCCCAGCTCTGCTGGTCAGGTCAGAAAATGCTCTTTTCTGTCAAATGGTAGGTTTCTCTGTGTGGTAGTATGTGTTCATCCTCCTTTGTGTGAACTCTAAAGAGCTGACAGAAGCAGATGTCAATCCATACTGCTGTGACACTTTCTCATTCAACTCTAAAACTTTGTGAGATCAGTTCACCATCCAGCAATTAGCAAGGGGGTTTTTGTGGGAGGGTGAAGGGTCATATTTGTTCATTTTGCAAAATCAGTTCTAAAGTTCATCTTTCTATTTTTTCTTTCTGTTGAGGAAGTGAGCCATTAATAACCACCCCCTCTCCTCCAAACACCCAACCTTTTGTTTTTACCATGTTTGTTGACTTTAGGGCATGTTACCTGCATCTTTGTTCAACCTCTTAACATAAATAACACCGCATCTGTAATTTTGTTATCAGTTCAAGACTTTTTAAGCTAAAATCTTAGTAGATATACTGGATTCTATTCACTTTTTTTTTTTTTTTTTTTTTTTTTTTTTTTTTTTTTTTTTCTGTGATCCTGAAATGATCATAATTTACATCATATGTATTTTAAAGCAGATGTTCTGGTTAAGTTCAGTTTTTCATCCCATCTTTCTAATGACTGAAGCACTGATTTAAAAGGCCTCACAGTACTAAAAATATCTGCCTTTAATGTAGACAATAACATACTTCTGTTAAATTTATATTGCACTGAAGGCATATACCCTAATATAATAATATAATAAATACAGTTGTTTTGATTAAATAATTTATTAGTTTTTTTGTTTTGTTTTGTTTTGTTTTGTTTTGTTTTTTAGCAGGAAAAATACTTCTCTGTTACTTTTTGGTGAACAAAATGTTGTGACCAAGTAATACTCAATATAGTAAATGTTCTTCATTCAGCACTTCTTCAATGATTACTTCTCTTCCTTGAGTAAGTAAATGATGAAGTTTGCCATCTTTGATTTGATTCTATTTGACAACACAGACCTGTAACTTAAGAGATCAAGCGATGAAACAGGAAAAGAAATGACTATATTAAAAATGTTCCTGCCCAGATGGTCCCATATAGAAGTTCTGATCTGAGTACACACTAATTAAAGAGAAGGTGACTGGAATCTAAATTTGTCTTCTAATTTTATTTATGACTCTTATCTACACATGAGGGGCTTGAACATATTTAATTTTTGAACATAACCCAAAAAAGCACTTAAGAGGGTGCTTAACAATAAACTGATGTTTGGCTCCTGCTACCAAAAGAGGGATGATTTCCTGAATGTGGACCGTGGAAGAATTTCAAAGTAAGGTACTAATTTTGCCAGTGGAGGGAAGCTGATCAATATCTATGTCTTTGATTTTTTAAAATTATTTTTTATTGTTTTCATGCATTTTCTGTTCATGCAAACTGGCAAATATTTCAAGATACACTGAAATCCTTTCATTAACAGAAAAAAAGTCGTCTACAGGGTAAACCAGTTTACTGTAGTTTCTCTACCACGTTGCAAAAATACTAGTCCATTTAACTGAGAGAAAATTTCAGTCTGTACTATCTTCTCTTACTTACTGATAATAGCAGATTCATTATTCTAGACAGAACTAGTTATTCTCTTCCATTCTGTCTGTGTAAAGCCACTTTCAGAGAAAGACACAACATTGTTAAACTGAGCTTGGAGAAGTGAGGATTAAATGCAGTTTTATTCCATAAGAAAAGCTAAGTTTTTCCTGAAGCATCAGCTGATGCATGGAATAAAAATTAGCCAAGAAATCAAGAAAAAATATCTTAAAACTGATACATATTTCATGACAAACATCACAGTGCCTGTAGTGTAAAATAATCCTAACTCAGATTTTTTTTTTTTTTTTTACTTGATTTAATTTATTGTCAGTTCATGCAAACTTCTAATCAATTATTTGGGTCAAAGAACAGATATAAAAAAAAAAAAAAAGAAAAAGAAAAAAGAAAAATTGATACTAAACTTTCAAACTGTTAACAGAAAAGATGGGTGGGTGAGGCAGAGTCCAGAGACAAATAATGAGCTAGAGCAAATATAAAATACCAAACCAAGGATCACAAAATATTTTTCTGATTCTTTTGTATCCTACATACAGTCCTGTTGCTAACATAAATATTGTGTTAGATTTAAGAGCTAAATTTTAAATCAGGACAATTTCATACCCTGGTAGGAATGCAGAACAGATTAACAAGCATATGAATTTTAAACAAACTAGTACATGCTCTTAGTATTATTTTTGGCATCTATATGCACTTTGCTCCTGGTGTCATCATATAATGTTCAGCTATATGTACAGATGTATGCTGTATGTATGTGTATATGGGAAATTTTATCCACTCATGGGGAGATTTCAGGGAGTTATGGAAATGCACTTAATGACCTTAACAGCAGGTACAGCTACTTTCGTCAGCTACACCATCACATCTGTTGCTGCCTACTTGGTCAGTTTATCCTTGCTGCAGGTCTAGGATGGGAAATAAACTTTTCCTCCTTCTAGCTCTTTCACAACAGGCTAATCCATTAGGGCAATATTCCTCTCAAATTAAACATACATTAGAACAACAAAGCAGACAAACTGATGTCAAATGAACACTGAGACAAATACTGTGAACTTGCATGTGGTGGTTTCATACCAGTGCCATTTAAGTTCCACCATACCATTCTCTCACTTCCCCTCTTCAAAAGAACTGGGATAGAAAATAGAAACATATGGCCAAGTATCAAATCATAGAATCAGAGAATTATTGATTCTAGATCCTATGATTCTATAACTCATAGAATCATTGAATACCCCAATCTGGAAGAGACCCACACTTCAGCCCAACTACTGACTCCACACAGGACCACCCAAAAAATCAAACCAGATGTCTGAGAGTGTTGTTGAAATGCTTCTTGAACTCTTGCAGACTCAGTGCCATGACCACCTCCCTGGAAAGCCTGTTCTAGTGCCCAACCACCCTCTTGGTGAAGAACCTGTGCTGGCTTCACACTGGTAGGCAGTTGAACTCTATTATGGGAAGCTGAACTCCATCACACTGCTTCCTCGAAGGACATAAGGGGAGGAAATATGATTAAAAAGGGCTCAAGGGTTGAGATGAGGGCAGGGAGATCACTCCCTAGTTACTGTCATGGGTAAAACAAATTCAGAATAGGGAGATTAATGTAATTTATTATCTATTACTAACAAGCTAGAGCAGTGAGAAACTAAAAGTGAACTACAAACACCTCCCCCCCATCTATCCTCTTCTACATCCTCTCCCTGAGCAGTGCAGGACAATGGGGAATGGGGGCTGCTGTCTGTCCCCAGTGCTTTGTTTCCTCTGCTCCTTGCCCCTCTTCCAGCATGGGGTCCCTCCCATGGGATGCCGTCCTTCCCAAACTGATCTGGTGGGGGCTGCCCATGAGCAGCAGCTCTTCAACAACTGCTCCCACACGGCTCACGGCTCCGTACCATGGGGTCCATCCCCCAGGAGCAAACTGGCCCAGCAAGTGTCCCCCACGGGTGGGTGGCAGCTCCCCCCAGACGCCTGCTCCTGTGTGGGCTCCACGGGCTGCAGCTCTGGCCTGGGGCCTGCTCCTGTGGGGGCTCTCCATGGGCCGCAGCCTCCTCCAGGCCACATCCACCTGCTCCACCAGGGGCTCCTCCACGGGCTGCAGCGTGGAGATCTGCTCCATGTGGGATCCATGGACTGCAGGGGGACAGCCTGTTCCACCAGGGACCTCTCCACAGGCCACATGGGAACTACTGCTGCGTGCCTGGAGCACCTCCTGCCCTCCTGCTGCACTGACCTTGGGCTCTGAAGGGCTGTTTCTTTCACATTTTCTCTCTCCTCCCTCCCAGCTGCTGTTGAACATCAGGTTTTACTTAAATCCACTCTCCCAGATGCCTACCCAGTGTCGCTCCCTGCCTCAGCTCTGGCCAGCAGCAGGTCCCTTTTGGAGCAGCTGAAGCTGTCTCTGATCTGATATGGGGCAGCTGCTGGGCTCTGCTCACAGCGGACACCCCTGCAGCACCCACACTACCAAAACCTTGCCAAGTAGGCCCAAAACAAATGGAAAGTGACAAAAGTCCTACTAAATTTTATGGGAATTTATGACATTTTACTGGAGCCAGGATTTTACCCTATACTCTGAAATGAAATCCCAATCAAATTATCCTAGGAAAGTTAGCTGGTGACTACATTATTGTATTCATTAATGTCTCTATTAATCTTTTTTTTTATTTATTTTATTTTTTATTTTTTTTTTTTAAGATAGGAATCAAATAATTAAATATTACACATTTGTGTTTTAGTGAAACACAAAGTAAAAGGTAAATGCATGAACAGAAAAATAAAGATATTATCAAGCTTAAAGAACCATGTGATCTGTATATCACTGCATGAACAGAAAAGATAAGGGGCCATATCAAAGATCTGTAATTGGATTAGAAAATGATATAATCATATGGCTTCTTTATTCTTTAGATTAAACCATTGTCTGTCAGAAAAGAAAAGAGCGGTGATGAAAAGGAGAATAACGAGAAAGAAACCCTTCTACTTTCCTTGAAACAAAATAAAAGAAAACAAGGAATATTCTGACTGGAAGGTGTGACAACTTGATACCAGCATGAGGCACTTAGAACTCTCTCTCAAGCTAAGTTTTGCATTCACTGTTTATCATAATTTGATTTAACAATGACAAACTTTGATTGTTAAACTCCAGCCTCACTGGCTGCAGTTGTACCACTCTAGTTACATTGGCTGGGATTACTGCACTTTACATTCTGCAACTTTCTTCCAAACCCTGAGGATAAAATATTACCGCAGCTGAACTGTCATTGTGTATGTGATTAGTGATTGTGGGCATCTAGGACAGCATCCTAAAAGCAAATCGTCTAAAGAGATGGAGTCTCCAGTAATATTTATCTTTTGTTACCTCATATACCTTAAATGCACCACTGGATAATCTAAGGGGCATGTGAGTATCTAAATGCAGAGCCAAACTGAGACTTAGATTATAGCTTTTGGTAGACCACCCTAGATGATACCACTCTCCCCAGCAACAGCAGAGGACTATAGGGTCTATCTTGCCTGCAAAACCCGATTGGGACTGATCAGAAAGTTTTGAAGAGGCTCATGTGAGATCAGAGATTGGAAGAGAGGCTGTGGTATGCTTAAAGGTGGTTCTGACTATGGTGTCAGACTGCAGAGGTCTGAGGACTGGAGATCTTGAAACTGTGCGTAAGCTGAAAAATGTGTGTAGGATGTGAGCTGCTTATGAAGTGGGATGAAAGTAGGTGGGAGATGAGGGGATGAAGGAGCCACAGGTTTGTAATTGTATTTTAGAGAGTTATATAAAAGTATGGCTAGAAGATGTGGCACCCTGCCACATGATTTTGGAAGGTAGCTCCCAGAAGCAAAACATTTGCCCTTTATTCCAGCTCTGTAAGTGCACAGCACAAGTAACAGTAGAACAAATGCAAGCAGCACCGTTCTTGCCAAAGCACGTTCTATGGAGAGCACATCCTCCTGCAGTGAAAGTGGACCCTCCTGGCAAGGTAGGAGATCTGGCAATCACTTTGCATTAATGAGGAGCTGTTAACCAAATATATAAATAAGATGAAAACCACAAGAACAAAACCTCACTGTTTCCATATGACTCTTGGCTTCATTCCTGTAGTGGTTGTGCTGCTGAAACTTTTGCACATTGGATGAAGTCTGTTAACTATGATTTAGATGTGAATGTGACCACATTTATTGTTGATTTTTACACATACAATGACACCTCTTCCTCCTCTCCCCCCCAAAAAAGAAAAAAGCCCTGAAAGGATATCTGAGAAAGTCATTGCAAATTTCACTCAGTAAGCTCCATATTGACCTTGTGGGAAAAGACAGAAACTCAGCAGTAAGGGAACATGGTAAAAGAAGAAAAAATACCCTCACATATAAACAAAGACTGGAAAACACACAGGCAGGTTTCTATCCTATTACAGAAGCATAACTGTAATCCTTCCAGCAAAGGGATGTTAACTACCAAAGAGGGGCAGGAGCTCTCCAGAAACTCACAGTCTGTCATGGAGTATGTTCATAATAAGGGAAATAAGCCGACTTGTGCATTTACTTGGGTATGACATCACTGACAGCCAATTAGAAAGTTCCACTTATGTCATTTCATAATAAAGAAAAGACTATTCAGCACTCGCTGCATCAAAGAACGCATGTCACAGAGATTTGCACAGAAATGGGTTGATTAATTTTTAATGAATTATACCAGGAAAAGTTTCCTTGTATAAATTGCTGTGAGAATACCGGTAATAACCTATGCTTGAATAAAGGGTTTCTGCATGTGTGGGTTCTACAACTACAGAGATACTGAGCAAAATTGAACTAAAAATTGTGCTACTCACCCTAATCCATCCAGTTCATAACAGCAGTAAAAACAGTGTGAGGTGCACAGTAGCACAAGTTTTAAAGACCATTTTATTCATGGGAAGTATGTCCTGTAACTAGTAAAATTCTTTCCAACTGTCTTTGTTTTCAGTTCGAGAGTGGTTGTTACTACTGAAAATAGGCCTTTGCTGAACATTGCCTGGGCAAAGTACAGCTTTGAAATTCTGTAATGCGTCCTATGTATCTTAGGACTTTGTGACTAAATAGTCTTTATTTATTTATTTATTTATTTATATTCATGGAAAGCTATGAATCTATTATTCAGGTGATCCACAAGCTACTGCTTCTGGTCAAAAAATATGCATCAATATGGCATTGTTTGTATTTCAGGATGTGTAAAGAAAAGAAAAAAAAGTCATTTCAATATTGATGTTAAGACAAACATTAACTTTATATGACTGGTTTAAAAGCCAGCTAGCTGACCCACTGTGGAGTAAGGCACGGAGATCAGGACTTGCAACAGAAAAATACATACCAATAAGAATTTCTTAAAATGATCACAAATGCTACTCTTTGAAAAATGAGTAAATTCAGAGGTTATTGGGTACATTTTCAGTATACCCAATTGCTTGCCAGAATTTGAGAGCATCCAGATTTCAACACAGAATAAAGATCTTATGAATAATAAATCAACTTGTGTTTCAAGTTGATTTAATAGAAAGCAAGCAGTAGTGAATCCACAGTTTAAACTTAAAGTAGCCAAGATGGAGCCAAATTAAACCTTTTTATCCATTCCCATGGAAATTTTGTTTGGATTATATTAAATTTATTTGTGACCTTGGTTTCTGAAAAATAAGAGTTATCAAGAAGCCTCCTTAGCCCATGATATACAAAGACTATCTAATGCTATCCTGCTTTACTACTAGTGATTTAGAATTATATCTAGATTGTTTTAATTCAAGGAAAGTGCTAACCGCGATTCTCTGATGTTGAAATGATCTGGATCATACAGGTTCCCTATAGCTCCCTCACATAGGACTCCACATCAAATAAATGAAGTTTCTAAAATAGTCAGTGAACTGATTTTAAAATAGTCTTGTGTTTTTAATATTTACAGCAAGTGCCTGAAAAGCATTTTCTCTTTTAGTTCCTTGTCATATATGTTCAGGATTCATTATGTTACTCGGAGGCAACCAGGTGAATTTCCTCTGAACGTTGTTTGTGCTGATCAAGGAATGCCAACGAATAGTGCATTTTTATTTTAATTGATCTGACTGGAATGAGCTGCCACTCTTCTTTGCATATGAACATATCTCCGTATGGAGATTTTGGTTAAATTTTGTGCTTCGAATAATTTAGGATTAAAGGAAGAAATGTGGGTTCAAATACAAGAAGAGGTTTTTCACTAAGACATTTTTTCCTTATATCTAACACTGCCATAAATCAGAGAGAGGATATGTTAGAGTGGCAACTGTAGAAAACAGAAGAAAAAAGTCTCATTAAAATTAATGCATAGTAGGCTATAGAGTAAATTAAAAGCCAACAGGATCTCAATGCATTGCAATTGGCATTCCTAATTTAACAGTTTCTGCTACCACAAGTGAAAAAAAAAAATCTGCAGTGAGAAATTTGCCTTTTTATTTTGCTACTATTTTTCACTTACAGTTTGCTATAGTTTTAAAATAGACAGGCAAAGAAAGAAAGATTTATTTGACCTACCTGTAAGCCTTGAAATATGTATTTAGCACAGCTGTTCTTTTGTGTTTAAACTCATCACAAAAATGCAGCTTTAATGTAACCCACCATTGATCTGCAGTAAGTGGAAACAAAATCTCTCCTTAATTAGTATCATCCAATCACTTTTTTACATTTCTACAGAACACACACTGTGAACTGTTTAATGGACTATTATTTAGAAGAGTGGCAAAGAGCTTGCAAAAAAAAAAAAAAAAAAAAAAAAAAGACATAGTGAAAATAAAAACTAGCAGTGTCAATGAAAAATGTGTTGCAAAATAATGGAAAAAAAGATGTTTCGTTAAGATGGGCTTCACTGGCATTTTACTGTATAGATGAACACTGCTCCAATTACTGCCAACAATGGGGAAAGAGATAGAGAGATATAGATTCATTACTTTCAACACCCTTAACTGTCTACCACTGAATTCGCTTATCTGTTCCTTTTTCTACAGGACCTGCATGGAGGGGGGAAGGAATAAACAAAGAACTGAGTAGAGTGAATGTGTCACAAATTACCACAAACACACTGTGACTCAATGCACTTTTCATTTCTCTCCTCATTAACTGTGTCTTGCTCAAAATGAGAGACTGGGTCTAAACATAATCAAGTCCCACAGATAACAATTGACTTGACTGCTGGGGCAGTCATCACCTTCTAGCTACTGGGAAATAAATTTAGAAATAAAATGAGTTAAAATAAAATTCACTCTGCTCTCTTTTCTGTGCTCAGATAATTTGAAGGCCATCAAGGCCTGCAGAAACAATCCATCTCTCTGTGAAAAGGAAAGCAGCCTGTGCCACTACCAATAAGGCATGTCTTTAGTGTTATCAAGAGTAAGTATAATTACACAGTGGAAAGGCCATCAAAGTGTCTTGGACGCTGATATTTTTTTTTCCTGAGGTCTTCATCAATAGTGCTGTTGGAATGAAAAGAATAAGTAGAGGGAAAAAGAGAAAAAAATAATATCCTCCAGATTGGTGTGACTGACCTGCAATCTAGTAGAGCACATTATAATTTGAGAGCAGTAGGACGATTCAATAAAAATTTTGCTGTCTTCCACTTTAAATCAGGAAGGATTAATTTCAAGAATCTTTGTGGATACTCTTGTGGTCTTGGTTTTGTCAGTGCTGAAATTTCTCTTCAAAGAGCCTAAAGAACTTCCTGTTGAAGGGCATTTATACTTGCCAACACTCCCTTTACCTCTAATAGCAATGCATTTCTGATAGGCAGATTTTCTGGCTGGTAAAGAGGAAGTAGGGCCATTTGTTTCTGCTGAACAGGATCCTAGTCCTGCACTCTTTATTTGGACATAGCAGTAGAAAAGTTAATTGGTTTATTACATTTCTGTCAGGGGCAGCCAGGCCCCTGATAGAAATGTACATGTCTTAATGGAATTCCATTCAGTAAATACATGTCCAATATGTCTGACAGTATTTTCTGGGGCCAGAATTCAAAAGTATATGTCCAAGTCCTGCCCTGTGGTGACTTACTCATACTAGCAAACGTTGTTCTGGGAAGGAACTATGTACGAATTATGTTCTGGGAGGACTATGCATGAAAAAATCTTGAGAAGATGTGGGTATACACTGGATATAGAGCTAATGCAAGCAGTATCTTGAAAATGTTTTTAAGAACAGAGAATCACCCCAAACCTACCTATAAACTTGCTTCAGGCAGTCTTCTCTTTAAAAAGAAAACATCTTAGTAACTGTGCTATAAACCCTGACAATAATCACTGAGTCTGACGATTAGAGCCAATCATCTAATCATCCGTGTCCCCAGCAGCCTCGCTGATTTTGGAACTTTCCCTTTCTGTGGCTACTAGATCTGGAAATCAGAACATCCAAAATGGTGGTGACTGCTCTAGGGCAAATTAGGTCATTAAAAAGCTTTAACCAGTCTGTGGACTTTTAATTCTGCCTCAGTGGTTTGTTTCTGCTGTTCACAACATGAATACATTTTCCAAACCTCAAAATTTAATAGATTTATTACAAGAAACAAGATTAACTGGGCTGTACTACTTTGAAAAAAGTCTAGTTCTTAAATAATAATTATAGATCTCCTGGAGTCCAAAATAACTGAAGTAGAGCAGCCCCAGCAATGTGGCCAAACATAACAAATTGAGAGGAGTGAGGGAAAAGAAATATAACTGAGAGAATGCAAAAGTGAAATGTCCCTGATATATTTTCTTAAAACTTAAATAAGTTTTTATTGGCCAACTGGCAAAATAATTCATTTTCTCAGGTTTTATTTGGACACCAGCATTGCCTGGAATTTGGGGTGAGGGTGGTACAGAATGTGGGGTCTTTTTCCAGAAATTACTGTGATGCAAATCCCAATTATGACAATGGGCTCTGAAGACTAAGGGTTTTAGCCTTCCTGGATCTAGCTAAAGTGAATGAGATAACAGGACAAATTGAATCCCAAGTTCTATCCAGGAGGAATTTGGGACGTGCAATATTGGGACTATAGTTGAACCTCTGCTTTTTTTTTTGCTGTTCCATCATATTGGCTAAAAGGATACAGTAACTGGAACTCTGCTGTGGCATATCAGCTGTATTTCTTTTAGCATACGTCTTCATTACTCTCACAGAAGTAGCAGAGAGACTGTCAGGGTAGTGTATGGAAACTA
This sequence comes from Anas acuta, assembly GCF_963932015.1. Lineage (NCBI taxonomy): Eukaryota > Metazoa > Chordata > Aves > Anseriformes > Anatidae > Anas > Anas acuta. The sequence continues at coordinate 65,400,045 of NC_088979.1, read as the reverse complement.
AGTTAGTTATAAAGTAGTTTTGTTCAGACAGTAGATGAATGGGAGCTACAGCTGAACAGATTCTGGTGCAGACTATGTTAGCCTGCCTAATTACTCCTGTGACTGAGGTTTATATCCTAGTACAACCTAAACTCTTGAATGGTTTCCAGAACATATAATAAGCAAGCAGGATTAAAGATTTTATTTATTTATTTATTTATTTATTTTCTAGAAAGTAATTTGTGTTTTCCAATCCATTTTTTCTACTATGTTGAAAGGCTATTTATGTCAAAGAATTTTTGTTCTATCAAAAAACTGAGAAATAAATCCAGCTAATATTAGATCAAATTTTCAGACACAACTGAAAGAAACTCAATAAAACTAAACTTTTTATTTTTTTTAAAGTGTTGTCATAACCCCCTCTCTAACAGTAAAATTAATCACTCAAGTAAGGCTTTACCTTCTTGAGTCAGAATTATGTGATTTCCTACTGGATTGGCAGACTAACAGATTCTTTCCCTTTCGTGTTCTATATGGGGTCCAATTAGTTCAATGAGCTAATTGGAGTTGAAAACCAAACCAAACCATGGCTTCCTGTCACTGTAGGAGATAAGCACTATGCAGAGACACCTCTAATTTACCTGAAATGAAGATTATGCATAGCAGAGAGTCACATTCTGCAGCCTGTCTCTTCCAAGTGTTCCTCTGGAACATGTCTGACAAACACCCTCCTCCCTTTTCTTGCTGGCTGCACTGGCCTTAGTCTGGCTTAAGTAATAGCAGAGCTGTGTTCAAAAGAAAAATGGCAGTGGGCTCCACTAGCTTTCCCATTTTCAAGTCACTATGCTATGTCCATGAAATACAAAGTAAACTCAATAGAGAGAACAGTTCATAACCCAGTAATTATTATTCCCCATGTAACTGATACTCTCTCCAGTCTCCATGAGTTTTACTGCAGTTTGGACTATACCAATACTTTAGGTAGGTTTGAGATTGTTTATTTGCCCAAAGTTCTTTTCTGGGTAGACAAACAGCAGGAGGGGCATTTGTGATCTATACAGTATTATGTTACCAAGGAGTCAGAAATCTCTGAATGTGGCTTCCAAACAAAGTTAAATAAAAATATAGGTATTTATTTAAGCTTAGGATTCATAAATGTAAATGGTCGCTATCATGTGCAGTTTTTCCATGGGAGTATTATTTGGCACAGCTTCATGCTGTGCCAAATTTGTGGTTTCTTAGATTATTGCTTTTTTAGAAAATTCTGTTTTTGGCACAGACACACAAACACACAAATTGAAAAGGGAAATATTTATATTATGAAATTAAGCTTGTTCACATCTTCAATGATGATTTATTAAAGAAAAATATATGGCAAGCCACAGAATGGTGAAATGTACCCTGGCTTTTACATTCCTTATATGAAACAACCACAAAACTCATTTGAAAACAAATAGTACTATAAAGACTTAAAGAAAGAAAATGAAGCATTTGCATGTATAAAATACCTCATACAACACATCTTCATTCTGAAAGACTAAAACGAACTAAATGTTTTTCCAAATAGCTTTTCAAGGGCATTATTTTTATGGCCAGGATGTTTCTGTTTCTGTAGGCACCTAGAGTATGCTATTGAATTACTTCATTGAACTACCATTAGGTTAAGGACAATACATTCAATGTTGCAGTATTCAGTGGACAATGAAAGGTCAAAGGCAGAAAACCACTAAATAACAGTTAAGTTATAGGCATTTTGTGTCAGAATGGAAAAAAAAAAAGTATAAAGGAATACACACAAAAATTACTACTGTTGTTTATTAGTTTTGTCATGGCATCCACTGGCATGCAAAATCAGGACTCCATTGAAGTAGATTTATTATCAAAGATTACATGATGTATCTTATATTTTTTATTTTCATTTTATGATCAGATTCCAGTGCAGATGTAGACATCTGAAGAGTAAATACATGTTATTTAAAATAAGCTCTTTGGAGACTGATATGTATTTTTAGGGTGCAATTCATCAGAACATTTCAGAGGACTATGTGAGAGTGAGATGAAACACAATTTAAAAAAGGACACCTTTTCTCTAAGAGGAGCCTAATGTGAATAGCTCATGTGGATGTCTACAACTAGACACCTAAACAAAGAAGGATCTTAGTTCTGCTGTCTGCAACAACAGACAAAGCAGGCAATAAGGAAAGGTATATATGAAGGGAATAAGGCAGAAACCAAACAAGCAAATGAACAAACATAACATTTGGAGATTAGTTAGAAACCAGTCACAAAAAGATATGAGTGTTAAGAAAACTTGTGACTGCTGATAAAGTACAACACATGGAGGTCAGATGTTGTAGGGCATGTCTGCTGTTCTCTATGTCAGGCATTTATTTCTCAGCATCTCTGAGCAGCATTGGAAGATTGTGAAACAGTCCCCAGCATGGTTACAACATTCTCAGTTTGTTAGGAAAAAAAAAAAAAAAAGGAGGAGGATAATTATGAGGGGCTAAGTCTAGTTATTGCCAGAAGAGACACCAACTCTAAGGGCAGAAAACACTGAAGAAAAGGATAAGCATCCAGGATGACAACAAATAATAATAAACAGTGTTATTAGTAAGGTGAAAGAGAAGAAAGGTATGAAAGCCTTCTAAAAATGCTAATTTACCTGGAATAAAACTGACTTAAGAGTATGTGACAGTTATTTGATTATAGTTTAAAAAAGACACATGAGAAACTTGCTTTGATATAAAAGAAAATAAAGAAATTTATAGAAAAGGTAGTTGTGAAAGGAAGAAATTTGAGTGCAGGGTACAGCGCAATAGTATTTCAAGGTCAATGTAATTCCTCTTTTCTAAACATGTTTGTTGTACAAACTGTAGTAGGAATATTAGAAGTTTGTATTTCCATCTGTTTGCTTAAAACTGGGTCTGTGCTTCAGCATGAACAGGCAAAGCTCTGATGAGCTAGAATTACTTTGGTTCATGATGCATCCTATAACGCTGCCATTGTATGCTGATTTCTTCATGATAATTGGTAAGGATTTTATAAGTTTTAATAGTCATCACATGGTCACAAGCTGATTTTATGAAACTTCGTTCATTAGTCTCAGCAAAATACTGCAGCACATAGTTGCCAAGTGAGAATTTCTAATTGAGTTTAGTAATACACTGAAAAGGTAGTTATCACACAAGGCAAATGCAAAAGCAATGTAAAGAATTTTATTTTGTTTAGAATTGAAATCTTGCAGCAGTTTTATCCTGAGTCTTAAAGAAATGTAAAGTAAGCATTTAAATCAGTATTCTCATGAATTGCTGAAATCAAAAGTTAGCAGTGGTGTTATTTTTTGAAATATGAATGACCTTTGTAAATTTGTTTCTAGGCTCAGGTAGTCTAGAATTGATTGATTTTTCTCCAGGCATTTAGAGACTGAGCTGCATAAGAGCATACATGCCTCAAAATAGTATTTATCATTGCCTAACTTGAAAATTGTTTTTTCAACACTGGCTCAGCTGTTAACTAATCATTGAGTTTCATAGATAGATTTCACCTTCAGTTTCAGGCATCTATCTTAATTTATCTGAAAGCAAATGTCTATGAGTAAGCTTATGTCTGAGTCCCTTTAGAGAAGCTCAGGGCTCAACTCTGATGTCTAACCATAGACATCTAACGATGTTTAGATAACTTAGAGTATCTAAGATATCTGTACAGGCTTGGTAGATATGACACAGGACTTGTGGTCTCCTGAACCAATAACAATTGTCCAGGTAGGTTTTCAAGAAATCTCAGTTGCATATGTTTGGGCAATTAAATCAATCTGTTAGTCAGCAGAGCTGAGTTCACACAGTGTAAAAGAAACACCAAAACACTCTATAGACTAAGCTGACCATGTTGATATGATAGAATCATAGAATCATAGAATCATAGAATGGCTTGGGTTGGAAGGGACCTTAAAGATCATCTAGTGCCAAATCCCTGTGCACTGACAGGGACACCTCCCACTAGACCAGATTGCTCAATGTCCCATCCAACCTGGCATTAAACACCTTCAGGGATGGGGCATCCACATCTCTGGGCATCCTCTTTCAGTGCTTCACCACCCTCATAGTAAAGAAGTCCTTCTTATATCTAATCTGAATATACCCTCTTTTAGTTTAAACCCATTACTCCCTGACAAAGAGTCCCTCCCCAGCAGTTACGTAGGCCCATGTTATGCACTGGAAGGTCACGATAAGGTCTCCCTAGAGCCTTCTATTCACACTGAACAACCCCAACTCCTTCAGCCTGTCATTGTAGAAGAGGTGCTCCAGCCCCTTGATCATCTTTGTGACCCTCTTCTGGACTTATTCTAATACTTGCATGTCCTTCACTTGCCAACTTGAATGACTATAGTGAGAGTTCAGGCTCTTATCTCACATGCATATAAATACTTGTAGACACTTAAATGCTGGTATCTGAATGTGGAACCGAAGCAGACCTTTAATTTTTATATGATCAGACTTCCTAGCCTTAACGTATATGAAACTTTTTTTTTTTTTTTTTTTTTTTTTTTAATTGCTTATTAAATTAGCAGGCAGAAAATCCTGCCAAAATCACCTGATCAAGATGAGATGTTCCTTCAATGTCTTATGAAGTGGTAATTCCTGCTTTGGCAGGGAGGTTGGACCTGATGATCTCTTGAGGTCCCCTCCCACCACCTCAATTCTATGATTCTGTGAATTCTTACAGGCCCTCTCAGGATGCCTCTAGAGTGGGACCTAGTATGCAGTAGCTGCTGGCTTTGTTCAAAGAACAATTGAAGGGTGTTTTGTTTGTTTGTTTGTTGCTGTTGCTGTTGCTGTTACTGTTGCTATTGCTATTGCTATTGCTATTGCTATTACTATTACTATTGCTATTATCAGTACCAGTACCAATGCTGTTACTATTCCCTTTGTATAATGTTCAAAAGTGGTCACGACATTTATCTAGGATTTGGATAGACTGAGAACAAGATTCTTGAGTGAGTCTGAGCATTTAAGACCCAATACCTTTACAAGGTGAAGTGGATTTTCATACATGTATACATCTGGGCCCCTGCTGACAAAGTATCTTTAACAAATAGCTTTATTTGATCTTATCCCAGATATCACCGGCACATGCTGATCTGAGGCTTAACATCTGATGTGTAGCAAGAGGCATGCTCTGTCATTCAGGTACACAAATGCTTCAGGTTGGTGTCTCTGTAAGAGGGCACAGTCAAGTCTTCATACAGAAACCAGAGAACAGGAATGTGTCCTGCCTTAATAAAGTGATTGGATCTAGGAAAAGCTTTGACCTGGTCTAAGGAACTGACAAGTTCCTTATTCATGTCCGGGGCATGAATGTGTTCAATACAGGTACCAAACTCTGAAAGTAATGCTCATGAAGCTGTCAAATTTTAACAAACCAATATTTTGTCAAGGACATCTTCAGGCTTGCTTTCTTAAGATTATACGATTCACTCACCTGCCAAAAGCAATCAGGATAATCTTATGGTTCTAATGATTAATGCTAAATGTGATATTAACAATACTGCTCATAAATATTATAAGTGTTTTATATTCCTACTATAAACTAATGAGCATATCTGGTGAACTCTTTGCAACATTTTTGTTATGTTACTATATCTGCCCTTTTAATAACACAATTAAAAAAAATTAATACCAGATTTCCATAAAAAATAGACATATACACATTGAAAATCCACAAAACTCTAATTAATTCAGTTTCTCTGGGGTATGCCATAATTTACAGCTCTAAAATTATGAGGAATTGCCTTGTTAAAGTCCTTTGAATCTGACTACAGGTGTTCTAGCAGCGCTCCAGTAAGAGAGTTATTAAAATCCCATTCCCATTTCTGGTGGAATTTTTATCATTTGTGTGGCTATGTTTTGCCAACAAAAATGAGAAAAGAGAAGACTGTTCACGTTCATCTGTGGGGATTCAGCAATTAAATCAATTTGATTAACCAAAGACCCATTCTGCTGTGTATTTACATACTGTAATTACGAATTGGCAAATAGTGGGAAAAGTGGGAGCGTGGGATAGCGTGTTTTTATATCGGTTGTTCCAATACAACTGCAATACTTCTAAATAAGCAGTCATATCTATTCACTTTTTTAGCACTCCAAATGGGAAGGATGAAGCCATGCTTTCTGTGGGATTTAGACTGTCTCAGATTTCACTCTAACATTCAGAAAATTAAAACATTTGTTATATTTAGCAAATCTTTAAAAGCAAGTAGCACAGCTCCTAAGGATTGTTTTGTCCCATCTTTTGGAGGCTATATTTTCTGCTTACTACTGCACCACCAATATAACTGCCAGGTTACTTTAGATTTGCCAAACATTCAGGTTTGATCAAGTCGGTTCTACTTCTATATTGTTTCAGATCAAATTGCAGTTTGGGCTATTGAACAATGCACACACTGAAGAAGAGAGAAGACAAGATGACCGGATAAATCAGCAAGGGTGACTCAACTCTGACCAGGTGGTTTCCCACATGCTTCCAGTCCAAGTTGAGGAATAAACATTTAAAGTCACTCAGGAAACCTGCACTATAGCCTTAACTGTCCAAGGGCAACCTGGGGACCTGCAAAGGTCAGACACAGAGATCTTCACATTTGGATACAAATGCATTGAGCAAAATGATTTTTTTTTTTTTCCCAGCTACTTACTTATTGATTAGTGTAACTGCTGAGAGAGGAATAAAATCTGGAACTGCTGAAGTATTCACATACACATTCGTGTAAATGATCAATAACTCTAAATGATATCAGAGCACAAGAGTCTTGATTCACACATAGTCTCTTATGTTTGAAATAATTCTGTCTTTACAATAGATTAAACCTATGTTTTCAGGTCTGAATTGAAATCAAAATGAAACACCAGTCTGAATTGATAGTACTGGCCTGATATTAATGTATACCTCGTTTATCACCAGTATAAAAAAGTTTCACTTCCCCATAATTTTTCATAAAACATGTAGATTATATTTCAATGTTAATATTGCTTTTAAAATATCCAATGTCTTTACCTAATAGGTATATATATTTAAATTAATCTGTATTTATAAATGTACATATATATGAATAATCTAATCTATCTCTCTCTTTACACTAAGAATAATGATATGTTTTGATTTAAGTTAAAAATCACAATATATATTATGATGGAGGGGAGCCAGGAGGCCTATTCCTTAAGATTTTAACCTTAATTAGTATCTCACTGTAAAGACCTGACAATTAGTTCTGTAGAAACTGTATCTCCATCCCCTCTTTTTAGGTGCACATATCATAAAGTTCAGACTAACCATAGGAGAATACCAAAATTCCTGTCATGCTACTTCACACACTTCCACAGCAGAAGTGATTGATTGTGGATGCAAGATACTTCAGGGCTTTAGTAATGTCTTCAGAGATATTCCCAGTGTGTTGTTCATGGATCTCTCAACTGAAAGGCAGTTAATTGGTCACCAACGCTTTTTCCTTGAAGATGCATAGAAAGGCTATCTCTAGGCTCACTTCTCAGCATCTCTGCTGGAGGGCTGAGGACAGCCTCTTTTTTGAAGATCTTGAATCTATAGAAACAGAGTATTTTTCCTCATTAGTTTTCTCTCAGTCCTATTCCATTGGACCTCTGTTACAAACCATTTTCTAAAAAAGCAGTAGATACAGGATGATAGAATCTTGAATTATTTGTCTGTTCATCCTTAAGCCTAGGACACTGGTAAAAAGTCCACAGTAAATATTTCTCATATTTCCACATGGTTTTATGATGTTTCATGACATTTTATTGAAATACAGTAACAAAGAGGTTATATGGACTCTAGTCCAGTAGTGCAGGGTTATAACTTGAAACAATGTAGGTATCAAACTCAGAACAAAGGTAATGGGAAGGAGTAAGAAGACTTAATTTCTTCTACTTATCATTGTTTATTGAGAAAAAGAGGCAGACAGGAACTGGTAAATTCATACAGTAACAGATATGGTTAATGTTCTAATTTATTTATTTACTTATTAAAATTTCCAAAAAAATATTTTGTTGGAAAAATTATGTAGGGGAAAATTCAATTTATGAAGATAGAAATAATATATATATATATAAATATATATAAACATTTTTTCCCCTGAAGATTGTAGTATCAAATGAGCTTCTAGAATGACCTTGTTACAAGACTGAAATGAAGGAAAAGATGCAAAAAATGCACAGTGTCATAGGAATAGAATATATAGAGATGATTAAAAAAAAAAAAAAAAGATTTGCCTCTTCATGCCTCTTCAGTTTCCTTATTATATTCAGTAATTGAAACTAAGCATACCGAACACTTGATTTTGAATAAATAAGGTATGTCACTAAAATATCTTCTTTAATGTTACTTTAATGCCTAGATTATCTAGGTCACTACAGTAAAAAAAGTGCATCAGCAGGAAAGAGTACTTGCTGTGTTGATAGTCCTCTGAGCATCTTCAATGAGTGCCTACTTGGAGAATGCAAAACTGTTCAGTTGCCAGTTTTCTACAACCATATGTTGTGTGTCTCCTGAATGCTGACTGCAGAGAGGTGTTTTGGATCTTCTAGACACCAGTGAAAGAAAATATTTCTAGTTTCAGAATGGAAAGAAAAAAAAAAAAAGATAGACTAGACCTTTATTATGTTTAGTTGCTCTGTTACCAGCAAAACACAGTGGATTATGAAGTTAACATTGTCTTATGTCCTTGGCCAAAACAATTCTTTTTCATCAGCAACTCTTTCTTCTAGAATCATCAGATAAGAATTTGATTATTTCTGTGACACTTCTGTTTGCCTTGAATATCTTGAATAATTGTTTTATTATTGCTGTTGATTTTTGTTGTTTGTTTTTATTCTATATTACAAGCATATTCATATTTTTGATGTGATTTGGTACGGTTGCCTCGGGGTATCTGTTCCAGTTGGTCTTGATATTTAGTGCATAGTCAATAAAGACAATCCCACCAGTTTATCAATTCCTCTAGTTAGAGAGGTTAAAAACATAAATATACTTAAACATCATGTTTTATTGTTTTACACAGAACAAAGGAAAAAACTCAAGTCCTCTTTTGTTCTGGGAAATAAAGGACTAAAGGTTACAACAGATACTCTTATTGCAATTATTGACTCCTGAGGAACAGTCTGATAGAATTTGATTAGGTCTTAGAATAAATTTCATATAAAAATGTAGTAGCTAGAATTTTTTATGTAGAAAGCTCATTTTGTCAGATTGGTTGTATCCTCAAATGGCAGTTGTCAAGTGATATGCCATAGAAAAACCTTGGCTCAAGCATGTAGATCAGGGGATACAAAACTAACCTTTAAATGGTTCAAAGACTTCTGATAAAAACAGGGCAAGCAAGCAACTACTGATATCCACTCTTGAAAGATGTTACCTCTCACTGAAGAAAAAAGACAGTTTTATAGTCAGATCCCACTAACTTACTTTTAAGAAAGTGATTCTGTTGCTTTGGTGTAATGTTTTTCCAACACATTTGAGCTTATGAGTGCCCTCTGGGAAAGATGTGTGAGAAGATAGATACATATACACACACGACAAAGTATGTATGAAATATATGTATTTATATGCTCTTCTAACTAATTACCCTGTTGTTTATTACTTTTTTTAAATGTATTTATTTATTTTATATTCTGTCCTTCTATGAGAATTAGGAAAACTTCAAGGAGTCTGTAATATAGCCAAGGAGCAAAACAATAGAAAGGTCTCTCAAGTAATTCAGATTTTCTGTTAAGTAATTCAGATGCTCACTCTGAGGACTTGAATATATATTTTGGATTTTGAACATTAAAGTTTTCACATGCTCGTCCTAATTATATGTTTCTAGAATATAGAGTTCTTCTGTCCTATTTTAATCTTTACTTATACTTCATCTTTCTCAGAGGTTTATTGCTTTCAGACATTTCTGAATTTCTGTTTCTTTGTGTGGTGAATCTCCTAGGCCCACTGCAAAATAGTAGCATGTGAAAACATGCTCAAAAGGCAGAACAAAAGACTTCTGGAGAAGAAACTCTTGCTTTGGGCCCTAACAGTCCAACATCGTTGTAGTTGAAGTCAGGAATCAAGTGTTGATACTAGCAATGATACTTTATTCATGTGGTCTGTGAAGCAACTTGACATGTTAAAAGATACATTACTTTAGATAGATATTTCACACTGTTGATTAGAAGCCACATTTCTGATTCAGTTAAACTTTTTTACATCACTTTCATAAAGCAGATGGAATGGATGATGATACAACTGGCCAGAACAAAATTCCTCTAGTCTGAGTCTTCTAGCACAAAGTGAAGCTTTTCCTGATGCTTCACGCTGGTCCTCAGCACAGAGAAATGCTCTGATTTTGGTAAGATATATGTAATACTTAGCTTTCTCTTGTCCTTTTGTGCTCTTTTGGGTGTGCCATGAGCATAGGATGATAGCCATCTGGTGGAGCTTTAAACAGTCTTGAAATAACAGACTTGAGAGAACCAAAATTTCCTACAACACAGGATGAAAAATCTGTGCTCTGCTGCTGAGTTGGATTAAAAAAAAAAAAAAAAAAAAAAAAAAAAAAAGATTTAAATCAAAAAAAGTCAAAATGAGCACATATAGGGGACTGGATAGTTACAAGAGCTCAAGAGCTGACTTGAGCTTACTGAAGCTGAGCTGCATAAATTCCCTCTACAGCCAGAAATGACAGAGTCCTCTAAGGTGTGGTTCAGAACAGGTATTCAACTAGCTATGAATCTGTATGTAAAGGGGATTGGGTTCTCAAAGAGGAGCTTAGTAAGGGCAAAGATTGGATTATCCTTCTAAAAGTAAAGGCTTCATGAGTACTTCTGTTGGATGTGTCTCTTCAATGTGTCTCTATTCTCTGCTCTGCATGTCATTCAGTTTTAACTTGGACTCTAATAAAGAGCAGACAAAACAATTTTCGGCTAGGAACACACAAGACTGGACTACAAGCTAGTGCACATCAACATTTTGCCTTTATACAGAAGTCAGGTTCGAGCTGTGACTAATCTATCTTACCCCTGCTCAGCTACACTGGGCATGCTTTTCTGGTGTATCCCAAAAGGCCTGGTGGCCTCAGACACCCTGCATAGATTCCTGGACTGCACTGTATACACCACTCTTGGACTACAGTACAAAAGGCATGAAACAATCCACTCTTTAACATGTATGTAGTTTATGTGAACTATGGCTCAGACACAGAAAACTGTGTCCTTGGGCTTGGAAGACAGTAGTGCTCCAGGCAATATCTCTATACCTGTGGCTTTGTCCTTGGGAAAAACTCAGCCTCATGCCAAAATGACCAAAAATATGCATTAAAGGAAAACTAGTTATCTGAATCCATGTTTATATATAAGGCAGCCAGCATCCTCAGCACATATAAACTTTATTTGGAGCTGTGTGGGAACACCACCTGCTCATGCTGCTCCAAGAAATTCCACTTAGAACATTCAGAGGCAGCTGGGATGTGAATATTTGATTCATCTCATCAGAAGCTGAAATTAGGATTGAAAACATAGATCATGTATTCTACTAAAATTCCAAGAAAATATTTATTTCTTAATATTTGTTGTTCAGTAAGATATCACAAACTGCTTATCATTTCCAACTTGTTTATGCTATGGGTGGATGTAGTTTACATTAAACTTTGCAATTAACTTTAAGGTGACAAATTTACCATGAATCAAGCCTGTTGACCTGCAACTAAAGTAGAAGGTGCAGCTGGAATTAATTGTTTCTGCTTTGACTGACAGTCATGCAGCATACAGTGCAAAACAGCATTGTGGATTTGGGAAGAAATTGCCTAAGTTTTATAATTGCATGTCTTCTACGCCTGCAATTTTAGGAAGTATCACATTTAAGGGAAAATTCTATCTGCCCAGGAGGGAGAGGAGTGAGGACACAGCAACTGATAGCATAAATCCACTGAATAGACTGTTCAGTGGCCTCTGTAGCACCACATTGTTCTTTATACAGACAAAAGGAAGGGGATGTGAGTTTTAATACACAGCTACTGTTCCTCGACTACAAAGAGCTTGTATGCCTGTGGCTTCTTTTGATGTCTATTGGTTCTTGAAAAATTAAGTTCTTGTGCAGTCCTAAATCCTTTTACCTCTTTCTAGCTCTACTATATACCATGCACTATTACTTTCTATCCATAAATTAAAGGATTGACTGTAATAATGATCTTTGGAAACATTTAACTGAAATACCTGAACAGGCAAGGGTGGTTCTCATTCCTCGAATAACATAATGAATAGCTACTTAATAAATTTACTTTGGTATTCTACTTGGATGCTGTCCTTTAAAATATATCACAGCTCTTACAACTACTATCGTGGTTACATAACTAATTTTGGATGAAAAGGACTTCCTGGTTTTCCTGAGATGGCACCAGCAAGAAACAAAACCAAAATCTTCCAATCAAAGAAACAAAAGAACCCACAAGTAAACAGCAACAACCAGATCACAAGGTACGAAAACCCCTTATTTAATAGGCCATCTGAACAAGTCAGACTAACAGGTGTGAAATTCGAATCTCACCAGAAAAAATCATATATTATCCTTGGCTCGATGGGTATCATTGACTTGTCTACCTCATTAGAGTATTTCAAAACTTTTTTTTTTTTTTTTTTCTCTTCATTGCTTGAAAAGTACAGGACAACAAAAGATGTCAAATTAATTTGAGATATATATGTTTGTTTGTTTTTTTTCCCGAATGTGTGTGTTTGTATAGAAGTTTCAATTCAAAGTCCCGCAGGCCAAAATGGGTATGTTAATGTTTGGAGAGGAAGACAAACTTATTGCTGAGGAAGAAGACAACTTTTAGCCAAAATAAAATCTTTATAGACAACTAATCTATGAAACAGCCAAAGTTTGGAACACCAGGTTGTTTGTTTACCTTAAAAGTTGAGACATTCAGCTTCTTAAATAAAAATATTTTTTATTTTGAATATTTAGAACAGTTTTATGCTGCACAATCAACCTTTCCTAATCCCCTTGATGCAGTATTTGACTACAAATTGTTCTTATTGGTCTATAGAACCACCTTTACTCCATTACTCCACAGAACCACCTCTTTCCTTTTAGGTAAAGAAATGCCATTATCCACATTTTATTTGTGGGACATTGAGGTACAGTCAAATCCAAATTCATGAAAAAGGTCAGTGGTGGGGCCGGGATTGACTCCTTACATGTGCTATGACCTTCTTAGTTCTTATTGTTGGGGCGGGGGGGACCCAAAGGTTGTTCACACTGTTGCATAGGTCATAAAAATATCTTTTGTAATTACATTTGGGAAAATGTTATTTTTCCAAAACATTCCTGGAGGGAAGGTGTTGGGACAGACCATATAATCCAAACCGTAGTCTAATGGCCTAAACCTCAAAACATTTGGATAAATTCATGTCTACTTTCTGAATTTTCCCTTATATTAGTGTGGCTCCAGTTCCATCTGCTCCTGGAAGTAACTAGTGCCATAGGTTGACCTGCAGTGGGTAAAATTAAAAGGATTTGCACAAGTACAGAGGGCTTACAACATTTAAGAACTTTTTGACATTGGATACTTCTGAAAGCACTTGAATGTCTTAGAAACCCAACAACAATAACAACAAAACCCCAACACTGTAACATCCCTCCTTGATAATTATCAATAAATTGTGGCTATTATTAGAACAGCATAAATCCATCAAAAGCTGGAAGTTGCCAGATCTCCTCCAGTTTGAATTTGAATGTGGATTCCAGGACTCCTGTATGGAAAGCCTGTGTGTGTAATATGTGAGTGTGCACTTCCTGATCTCTTTTAATCAAGAGAAAAATGGATAATGGAGTAGCAGAATTTTGAGGAAGAATGCAAATTGCTGTGCATTGCAATGAAATTTTTCTGTTTAGGATTACAGTGCCTGGTAAGACTCCTCTGCATGAGCTAGAGCTGATATATGAAGCTTTTGCTTGTATAAAGGCAGAAAGGTTAGAACTCAGCTGGGCCAACCTTAGGACCTGGCTCTCCAGTACTTAATCAGGCAAAGCACCAGGACAAGTCAGAGAGGTTTGCCCCTTAATGAGAATTACCCGACTAAATCTTCCTTTGCAGAGCTGGCAGTGTAATTCTGCTGTGGTAAAACGATACATAAGGGTCTCTTAATAAGTCTTAATTTGCTTTGACCACTGCTAGCATTTTAGGTCCACAATGGCTTTCACAGCTATAGGTTGTTCTTTGTTGGCCAGCAACGTATTATGTTCAGAGGTAATTCCTTGTCAGTGCTCTCAGCTGAAATCCATTTTTGTCCTTTCTACTGCATTCAAACTTTCTTCCACCTCGGTCATTATTGTGGGTAAGAGAAGTTCTAAGACTTCCTGACTCTTCCTTTTTTCTTACTGTGAAAATGGAGATAAACAAAAATGTGCCATACTTATCTACAGAGAAAGATCAAATCATAATATAAATTCAATAGAAATGTATGCTGTAAAATACAATTAAGCATCAGACATTTAATAAAGCTACTACATGGCAAAAATAGCTACTGCGTGTTACCTTAAACCTGGTAATTTTGTGAGCTTTCTTCAACAAAGGAGAGAAAATGTGTCTTGTCTTAGAGGATCACAAAGTAACGCAGGGTTACTTTAAGTTTCTTTACTTCACATTCTCCTTATGTTTCAAGGATGATGTTATCATGGTTCAGCTGGTAGCTGGTTAAAAAAACAGTAACTTGACCATGAGTCTGAAACACATCTGGGTAACATGACATACAGATATGGACAGTATGACTAAAGCTGCTGCAAACACCTTGTATGACTTGAAAGTAAGAACACACTAGAGCACACCTTCCAGATTTCTTTCTTCTGCCTTAATTTCTGTTTTGCTAAGTCAATTTCTGATCAGTGAGACATCCTACTGGTTCAGAAAGAAAGCAGTAAGCAAGATAGATGGTCTGTTAAAGCAAAGGCTGCATTTTTATTAGCTGTAACAACAGAACTAGGGGAAGCAATAACTAAGTAGTTCATCCCTTCACAAATCTATCAGGACATGCACTCTACAGCTGCCAAAACAATGGCCATAAAGCAGATCAGCACTTAATATCAATTTAAGGCTGAAATACAGATGCAACAAATAATTATCAATATTACTACATAATCCTACCTAACCAAGCCTCCTAGAAAATCTGCTTAAAGTAGATTTCCACCACTAACACCAGCTCATAGTGTGGAGAAAATTTTGCAGCCCAGAGTGAACAAGCCAAAAACAATGCAAAATGAGGACTCCAGTGGGAAGAAACCAGTGAACAAGCAGGTGAAGAGTGAGTGGAACTAAGAAAAAGGCACTTAGTGATCTGTGAAAAGTAGTAAAAATAATTGGCTGAGCTCCACCCAGTTGTGAGGTTGCTCATGATAAAGAATAAACTTTTCCCCATTCGGTCCTGTGCCAGGTAATCTAGCCCACATGCAATCTAGCACTGGATGCCAGCTCATCTCAAATAGTTGAAAATAGTAACATTAGCAGTTCTTTGGTCAACTGTTTTTATACAAGAATACTTTAAATGTGTCAAATCAACTAACTGCAAATATCAAATAAGTAGCCTATGCAGTCAGTGTACTTTGATATGTTTGATATAGAGTGGATAACACTTCAATCTTTCTGTTGTTTTGGACCCAGTTTTCAAACTGGACATGAAGTTCAAATTGTAGTTCATAATTATAATGATTCAGAAAGACCTGCATTTACTTTAAAAGAAGTGTTCAGAAAAGTAAGACATCTCTTGTTTGTAGGCAAGATCTGTTTTCCAAAATACAAATTTTAGGGATCACTCCTTGCATCTATTGCACTACTACAAAACCTGGAATATGTTTTGAGAGCACAGACTGTATCA
The DNA here is from genome assembly GCF_963932015.1 of Anas acuta. Taxonomy (NCBI): domain Eukaryota; kingdom Metazoa; phylum Chordata; class Aves; order Anseriformes; family Anatidae; genus Anas; species Anas acuta. The sequence continues at coordinate 65,384,164 of NC_088979.1, read as the reverse complement.
GCAAATAAAGATGCCAAGCTAATAATAAAGATGCTAAACTAATCTAATGAGTTTCAGTCCCTGTTTCCCTGTTCTTCTTCCATCAAAATTTCTATACCAACTCACCGAAGTTCAACTGCAAGTTGCCAAAAAGAGAGAGAGAGAGAGAGAGAGAGAGAGAGAGAGATGTATAATGTTAAATTATAATTTAATTTGTTAAAATGTTAATTTCCCAAGTTATTTCTGCAGGTTACTATATTGCCTGCAGGGGTCACTATGACATCTTCTGGCCTCAATTATTTTTGAGTTCTACATAGTCAAGATTTAAAATTATCTAAATTTAAGAAACTTTTGTTTGTTTGTTTGTTTGTTTGTTTTGACGAAATTATTCTCCCACCTTCAATGCTTGTTTGTAGGACTTTGAAACCATGATTTTCTGTGATGTTTTTGGAAATAAGGCAACTACATGACTTGCCAGAAGAACCAATATTCATTGCTATTCCCTTGCTCTACTCTGACTGCGGTTTTCAACTGAGAGGTCTTGGAGACTATTTCAGGGTGATCATGGAGAAGATAAACTGAATAATCTAGATGATGCCCACAAACACTGCTTCCCTACCAATCTGGCTTTTCTGCTAACAGTGCCTGTCATGCCCTGGCAGACCAATACACCACTGACCAATAGACCAATGGACCAATACAGGTCACTGTCCTGTATGCTGGCCCTTCTTCCACCACTTTTGTGCAGTAGTAGTACAATAACATTCCTGTACAGTGACTCTGCATCATTAAAAGACGGGGCTGGGTTTTCCTCTAAGATCACTTCCCAAAGTCTTTGCTCAATCTTTACCCTTACAAAATCTTGTTCAAATCAATGGATATTTGCATGAGAAAGCACTCACTTAAAATTAGACCTGAGTGAAAAATAGTTTGGTGGGGGAAAGGAGGAGGTAGAGGTTGGGGATAATAGTTACTTTCATAAATTAATAGTGCAACATTTGTTGTGGTTAGCTGTTATGTATCAAACATGTTGCTTAGGGTTTTAGATTGTTTGAGTGTTGGGTTTGATTGTTCAAGTAGATAGAACTCTTCTAAATGTTACTATGCATGTTTTCCAGCATCTTAAGGCTCTGTTTGAAAGTAGATTGTTTTTGTTAATAAAATATAAATAAAAATAATGTAAATAAAATTAAGCATGATAGATTATTCAGCCAGGAAACAAATAAATGCAACTCCTTTGCCCCACCCCCAGGCCAATACTGTTTGTGGCTGTCAAACATAATGGACATATGGTTTGCCAAAAATCCAGCTAATGACACTGTACTCAGTGAGGACAAAGTCAAAAGGAAGGGCGGGGGAGGGGGGTGGGAATGATGGGATGGGAAGGGTGTGAAAGTGAGAGAGAGAAGAGAGAAAAAAAAAAATAATAAAACAAACAAGCCTAAAAGTTTAGGTCACCACCTCCCGCCCTCCCTACCACCCCCCTCTCCCCCCCCCCCCCCCGCCCTCCAAGCTAGCACGTAAAGACTTGTTCAATGTTCAAAGTGAAAGTACCCATTATTTTCCAATGATCCTTAACATGAGGTAAAATCTTGATTTTACTCTCCCCTCTGTACCCCCCCCCTCAAAGCATGTGACAAGAGGTGACAGTGAAGACAATGTGTGTAGGGACCAAAGAAGTCTGAGCTATAGCCCCTTTTCTAGTAGAAGATCATGGATTTTACTCCTTATCCACATAAAGCTCTCCTGTTTATGCTTTATGCTGATGGAGTGAATTTCACCCTACATAATTTTGCCTACCCTAGCTCAAGTCACTTAGGAAGCCTTTATGTAGATTTTACACTTAATTAACATAACCTCATCAGACTTGGTATTTTCTGGAATTTACACGAACTGGAACTCTTTAGAAACCCTGACTAGAGACGAAGACGTAAGGATTGCCTTATTGAGAGAGGGGAAGAAAAATATTGTATACACCAATAAGGCGAAGAAAAACTTGGATTAGAAGATGGATTTAGTGGGTTAAGAAGTCACAGAACTTTGACAAAGCACAAGTTTGCTAATACAAATAAGAACCCTGAGCTACATTTGAATTCACATCACACCACACCTGGTAAGAATTAGTCTAGCACAGCATCATCAATCATAGTGTGGTTGTCAGTTTTGACATCCTTTAAGTCTACGTTGTGTGCTTAATGACTACATTACAGAAAATGTAAACAGACACCAAACATACAGGTATGCCCTATATATTTTTTTTTTTTTAAGATGCTGTGTATTTAAAAATAATAATAAAGAAGCACCAATGTTGTTTTATATGGAGAATGAATAAGTGAACTGTAATAAAATATGTTAGAAAATAATCAGAAAAAAAAAAAGTTTTTAATAACAAAGACTGCAAGAAAAAAATGTAATATTCAGGAACTTTGGTATATGCAAATTAGTAAAATATAAATTAATATTTAGAGGGAATAGAGACTCCCTTAGTTTTGCTATTATATATTTTCTCTCACACACATTCTGTAGATCTTAAATATTATTTTTACTATACACCCTGTGAATTTTTCAGTTTGATATGGTTACTATGATTTACTAATAAGGACTCCAGAGTCACTTGTGAGCCCATTACGGGCCCTATATTAATAATTCATAAGGGGAAAACATGCTGAAGAAGTGCTTGGGATCATGACCTAAGTGAAATGCCTGAGTTCAAACTAAAAATCTCCCAAATTCCATTTTTATTATTAGCAGATTTCTAGAATTACAACACTTAAAGAAAGGTTTCAGCTTTGCAGCTCTGGAGGTTACCCAGGTATTATGAATATAAGGCCTCTTGTCTCATTTGCTTGTGTGATCTGTGATTAAAACTTCTACAGACTTGGTTGAGTGCAGGATCAGGTCCTTCTGTAATTCATTCGGGGAAAGCTTAATTTGAGATTTTAGTGAGTGTTTATTTTCTGGCTCAACAGCAGCATATTTCAGAGGCGGGAAAAATGTATGCAAAAGGAGGGTCAAAATCCAGATGTAAGAAGGAATAGAAAGAATATGTTCAAAGGGTGCAGGAGTAGTGAGAACTGTAAATACATGTCTGATTTGGTTTGTGAAAGATATTTCTATCTCTTTACTGGAACTGTATTGTACTTTTTCCTGGTTTTTATGCAACTGTCTCTGTAGAAATTTGACAAAGATTATAAAATAAAAAGATCTCACTTTTTCTTTGCAAATTAGTTTGGTTAAGTTTCCAATGTAAAAGAAAGAACCAGAAAAACATGTTTTATTTTAATTCATTTGAATAATCTTCCTCATTTCTGTGATCTATCACTCACAGATAAGAAGCACCTTGCAAATTTTATTATTTCTACAAAATATATCTTATTCAATTAGCAACTGTCAGTGAAAAAAAAACAAAAGACAATAAACCTCCAGCTCTGATTAAAATGGAAAGAAATGTTGAGTGAAATGCATATTGAAAGCTATTATATTTCTTTGAAAATGAACATTCATACAGAAATTACTTTCAAAGTTTTTTACTGAACATGAATCAAAGGCCCAAACTTGGTTTGATTTTAGTCATCTGGAGCAAAATTTGAGACAGGAACTGCCTCACCTATCTGTAGTTTTAATTCAGCTATTTGTTTTTGGGAATAAAAATGCTTCAAAGCTTTGAGAGAATTTTGTTTTATTCCTTTATAATCCCCCATTTCACTTTTTCAGAACAAGGAAAAGTAAGAAAACAAACAAACAAGCAAACAAAAAAGCACTCTATTATCCTTATTTTATTAAAACATAATAACCTAAAGAAGGAAATTTCATGTCTCCATTTAACCCAATTTCTAAACAAGAATTTTATTGTGACAACACATCTGAGATGAAAGAATACAATTAAGACACCTTACACATGTGCTTATTACAGGTCTGAATTATTATTTAAAAGCTGAGATGCTTTCACTGAAATACGTGGGTGGTGCACCAACAAAGTATTGAATATTAACTACTATTTCTATAAACTAATTCTCATAAGTCTTTGGTCTAAGCCAATAGTCCTTACTCAAGCAAAACACCTAGACTGCTTTGGGAGTTTTACCTAGCTCAGTACTTTAATCTCCTTAGAGATCAATAAATAATTAAAAAATTTATCATAGAAGCTACCGTGTTTTAAAAATGACTTCTTTTAAATTAATCTTTGCTCTACTTATTGGAGACAGAGTGAAGAATTTCTCCCCTGCATTTGTGCATGCAACCCCTCAAAACAAAACAAACAAACAAACAAACATAAAACAAAACTGTGCAGAAAGCATCTTTGATGTTAGATCCACTGCCTTTACTTGGTTCTAAAACAGTCCCATTTTTGAATTGCTTTTCCTTTAACAACCTGATTACATTGCACGATTTACTTCCACAGTTCCAGTGCTCCTCATTACTAATTCCAATAGCAAAAACTTGCCAGAACCCCTGAGAAGCAAACCTTCAAATCTGGAATTAAATAACAGAATATATTACACATTGGACATTTACAGGGAAACTTTACTTGAGGGAAAATAAATACAAACATCTTGTTCTGTGATCTGTAAATAAACTACTTTATGCACTGTGCTGCTCCTAGAAAGGCTTCTGACAATTACTTCTTTCAAGCCAAAGTTTTAACAGTGTGATTCTGAGGCTGGCATATATACTTCATACAGTATAAATAAAGGGTTTCGCAAATTAATGAAAATGTACCGTGTTCACATATAATGAATAAGCACCTAATTAAAAGCACAGTAAAACCAGGAGCAGTGATATTTTTTTTTTTTTAATTTTATTTTATTTATTAATATCCATTGTATTACTTTAGCCTTTAATGTGAGCCTCTTCAGCTGACTGATGCCCAAAGGGGAGCTAACAAATCGCTCAGCTGGTGGCTGACACTGGTCCTGAAGAAAGCTAGTAAGGAACACTTTGCAGTCTTTCAGAGCCTCTACACCAGCTGTCACCCAGCTATGGGTGCTGAAAAGCTCCTGTCACTTCATCCAAAGGGATTTACTTGGTCAGAAGGAAAATTTAAATACAAAGCATGCAGCTAAGAAGCTAGTGAAAAGGATTATGAGTGCACAAGAGCACATGTGTATAAGACACTAATACATCTTTAGGAAATTTCAGATCCCCAAAGCCAGGATTACTGCCAGAGGCAGTGTGGTATACGTATGCTGGGACCTTTACCGTTAAGAGTTATTATCTCCCAACTATTCAACTTTATAGGTCTTTCATCATGTGAGGGTGTTTTTTTTTTTTTTTGGTGGGGATGGTGGGGAGGAGGAGGTTTTTTTTAAAAAACGCTCCCCTTATCTTCAATAGGGAAATAAGAAAAGCCATTCCCGAGCCATTATTTGGCATAATTCACCTGCATGCAAAATATTCTATAGCTTTTAGCTACTGTCAGATGTTTAATTTCTGTGTGTGTGTGCACGCACCGTTGTCCAACTGGCCCAAAATGTCCAGCTTAACTGTTTCATCGTGGTTAAAGCAAACAAAGCGCGGAGCCCCATGCTCGCTCCCCGAACTGCTGAGCGCAGGAGATGAACACACCGCAAATGTGCATGACAGGAGTGACCTGCCTCAGGAGGGGAAGGTGTCCGGCTCCGATCTGGCCATCTTCACAGACTGGCACTCGAGAAAATGACACGCTAGTCCTGCTGGCTGAGCTTGAAGGGGAAGGCTCGACTGGGAAAGCCGCAGCGCTTCAGACAGTTGAAAATGCTGTGCCAGAGAGAGTTGAGGGAGGGTTTTAAGCCATCTTTTTCTTTTTCTCTTCTCATTTTTTAAACGTCGGTTTAAAATCACCGGAGAGAGAAAGAAAGGGGAAAGAAGAAGAAGAAAAAAAAAAAAAAAAAAAAAAAAGCAAAACGTGAAACCGAAAGAGCAACGCCTATAAAAACTTACATTTTTTAGCCAGCTTAACACTGCAGCCACATCCGACTCGGAGCAGCACCCGTGCTGGCTGGCCTGTAGCGAGGTACTGCTACTCTAGGTTAATAACCCCCCCCCCCCCCCCCCGCCCCGCCGGCCTGGCCTGCTGGCCAAGGGGGAGCCGACGGCAGCGGCAGGTCGCTGGGTGCAGGAGCGGGAGGAGCGGAGCGGGGCCCGCCGGAGAGCCCCGGGGAAAGGGGGCGGCCGCCGGCTGCTGCTGGCCCAGAGGGGCTCGGGGAGGAGGAGGGGGCGCAGGGGGGTGCCCGGGCTCACCTGAGGCCGGCCCGGGGCGGGGAGGATGAGGGGAGAGAAGAGGAGGAGGAAGGAGGAGAAGGAGGAGGAGGGAGAGAGGAAAGGGGACGTGAGAGGTTTGACGGGGAGTTGTTGGGGGGGGGGGGGGGGGGGTGAACGCAAATAAATCGTGTTTGGGGGAAAATTCCCCGCGTCGAGCCTTTGAGGACATAAGCATTATGTGTCTTACAAAGCGTGGGGTTTAACAAAAAGTGCTACACGGCTCAAACCGGCTGCCTTTAGAGGTCACTAGAACATCGCTGCAGTATTTACAAATTTTCCATGAAGGATTAGAAGTTAGTCTAAAGCCCTATATACACTATATACAGTTCCAGTGGATGCTGTATACTATTATCTAAATTTCTTCACATAGACTATCATGTATCTGCCCCAGCAAAGCTGATTAGTGAAGCAGCTTGACTCTGACATATCCTTTATGCCAGCCACAAGCTGCCTTGCACAGCCACCTTATTCACTGGGGAGACAGGCCTGAAGCAAGATTGTAACACAACAAATGCAAATGAGATGAGCCTTACACCACTTAAACCGAGATGGCTATAATATGTAACAGCTTAATGTGCCCGCAGAAGTGATTGATGCCCCTTCCATATCTCTAAAGAGCTGCCGTTTTGATGCACTCTTTTTTTAACTAATATTTCTTTCTACTTCTCTTCCCGGCAATGTCTTTCTCTTCATCCTCACCTTGGAGAAAGGAGGCAGGGAACAAAATACCAAACAACTTATCAAAGCCAGTTGTCTCCCTCAAGATCCTCATTTGATGAATACAAAATTTGGGAGGACTTCTTAACCATCTCCTGGTAGTTTATTTAGAATATTCCAGCAGAAGTTTGTCCCACTGTAAAGCAGTTATTGCTAATAATAAGCAACATTGCTTCCTATGGAAAAGAACCACTGAATGGGATCTGACAGACTGCTTGCATTAGGGCTATGCAGTTTAAAAGTCTGAAGGAACCCTTGCGATTAACCCCAACAGACCGCAGCCCCACTACAGCTCTGCTTGCATAGCAGAGAGCCACAAATCTGGGGAAAATTTTAGACAAATCTAGCATCCTGTACCAACCTAACCACATGCTGCATTAACCTAACTGGCTATATATTTCTAATCAGTATTCGTTCCCTGTCCTTAAAATAAACAGAAAACAGATTTCTCCATTTCCCCTAAAATCAATCTTTCACTGTATCTGTCAGTTGCTTTCTCCCAATTAGTATTCTAAATTCATTTATTTTTGTCATAAATTAATTTTTTTTTACGTACCTTGGCACGAGTTTTTCATTCAATACTTGTGAGTAATGTGACAGACTTAACGTTGTGTTGCTTAGCAGTATTAAAAAAAGAAAAAAAAAAAGTAACTTTGTTAATGAATTGAGATGAATCAAAAATGCCTTATTAATTATTGCTTGCCTAGTAGGCTAAGCTTTGGCTCTTCACCTCACTGGCCCAGAGAACATTTCTTGCCTTTGGCCATGTCGGAGGGGCTCATTAAAACATCTCTTGGGAGTAGACAGAAATTGTTAGTGAAAAGCAATGGTCAGTGCCTCAGCTAGAACCCAGCAGGGAAGGGAATCCCTCATCACTGAGAGCTAACAAGGCTGTATGTATTACACCTGTAATCAAACTGCTCCAAAAATGCCAGGAGACCACTGGGCTCTCTTTGTGATTGGCGAAGTTATCTGAAAATGCTGAATCCAATCCATAATTGATGTGCACACACACAATTACAAGCCTCCAGATATCAGTTAAAATGTTGCAGTTGCAAGCCTTAAGGAGTGGTAAACTTTAACATGCATGGCATAAAATAAGGTGTTTGACATAATAAAAGTGAACCTGCTTTGCTTCCATGCACTGCCAGTTAAATTTTAATTGAATTTGCTACATTTGTTAACAGATGTAATTATAGAAAACCTCACTGAAAAACAATGATATATGGATGGGCTTGGTATCTTTTAAACATTTTGTGAATTAATTTGTACGTTCAAATAAAGATCTACATCACTGTTTTGCCTAAGGTAAGTAAAATTTACAGTGACAAGTAATGTGACCTTGGGATATTGAAGTCTGAGATTTTTTATATACTAATCTTTCGGTTAGTACAAGGTAAAAAACTAGGGCCTTTGCAAGACTTGTATTTGGATCTGGTCTCCCTATAGTCTCCTAGAACAGTCAGAACTCTAACCAGTTTCAATAGTTGGCTTCCAAATAATTCAGCTTGTAGTAGATCTTAAGTCAAAATATGAGCTAAATGTGCTGCGCAGAGAAATTTAGAAGTCAGTAACAATATCCCCCAAAACAACATATACATCTATTGTAACTCATGCAAGTCAGCTTCAGGACTAGTCTGTTTTCTTTCAAATTTTATTTTTTTTTTTATTTGTATATTTGCTTGTTTCTTGATTAATGTATGAGAAAGAAACCCTGGTGCTATACATACTGTATGATGTATAAATAGATAAATTTCTAGAGATGTTGAAGACCAGTGTGGATCTCTTTTTGTTCATAGCACAGCAGGGACAATGTGTAGTGTAGGACAGAAAGAGGGCATGCAGAACCAGCAAACTACCCACCACAAATATTTTCAGGATGTACCCAAAATTTTAAGATGGAACAATTACTATTTCTGTTCAAGAAGGCTTCCCTGTTTTGTGAAGTACTATGATCTTTAAAAAATACTATGTAGATTTGTTGTGAGATGTGCACCCCATGTACATAGCATTGAAAACTGATTCATGAGACTACAACATGAACACCATGCTTTCCTCCACTTTATCTACTGATATGTTTATGTAATATACAACTCTACGGTGTTCTTCTAAACAATTAAAAGAATAAGCTAATTTTTTATTAGGCATCAATGATCAGGAATAGGTGTCAAATTACAGAATCCCTCTTTCCAGTGTCTCTGGCAATATTTAGACTCCCCTTCCTTAAACTTATTGGGTGAGGTGCTCCTCTCCTCAGCTTTCCTGTTTCATAATGTGTTGCCCTAGGTTAGTTAATCAGGCTACCTCTGCAGAGAATGAGAAGGGACAGCCATGTCCAAATTGTGAGTTATCCCACCCATCTAGAGAGGAAGACATTAGAGGGATCCCAGATGAACCTGTAGAAGGCCAAGGCTTAGGTAAGATGAATCCTGCCTAAAGTAGCTTCGTTCCTTTCATCCTTTTATTTTTTTCTTTTCTGTCTAGATTAACTTGATTTTTTATCATCTTTTAATTATAACATGTTAAGAAACACAACAAATGGGGAGGGGGGAGGAGAAAAAAGTCTGATAAAATGCAGTCTTGAAGGGCTGGGTTGAGAGGTGTAAGAGAGTTCAAATACCTATTGACATTTATTTGAAGGCAGAGACTTTTTTCTATTTAATTTTTATATATGAAATTGAAAAGGGGGAAATATATAAAACCACAGATCCTAGCAGTTTCTGTGCTACCCCACCCCCAAAACAAAACAAAACAACAACAAAAAAAAAAAAACAACAGACAAACACACACACATAAAAAAACAAAACAAACAAAAAAAAACACCACCAACAAAAACATCCCTTTTCTAATTATTCTTGAACTCTAAGACAGGTATCTGAGATATAAGTGTTTTTCAATCTGTTGTCACTCTGAAATATCATTCTGTTATTGTGCCACCCAAATTAGAGGCATAAAGACGTATTTGTTGTTAGCACTGCATGTTTGACTAGAAGTATCATTTATAGTGGTAGAAGTCCTTTCTACTGTGTGCTGTAGAAACAGAAAACAAAAAAAGGCAGTCTCCACCCTCTAAGAGCAAATAGTTTAAGTGCATCATCAAGTTTGTGACAAGACATCTGTGGTTTAATTTGTAGCACTCTCCTGGTACTAAGAGGATACAGATATGCAGCCAAATTCATCCCAGAATCACTGGCTACATTCAGATCACATGAGACGTGAATTTGACCTGTTGACTTCAGTGGTGTAAATGACAGATGCTGAGGAAGTGGACAAAAGTTGCTTTCCCCCACCTTTGCCCTCTCCAAGTTTCAGGGCTGACAGAGGCTCGTCTGTATAATTTAGAACACCTCAAGGCTGCTCCAAGCTCCACTGGCTTGTAACAGCCTCTGAGGTGCTTTTGTGCCACTGAGGGATTTCTAGTGCATATGCTCTGGCCATGGGCCCTGCAGTGAGGTGTGGAGCAGAACGAGATTGCTGGCTCTGCAGCCCTCAGAGATTGCCCTGGCTCCGAGGCAATCCCCCTGCCTCCATTAGGGCAGTTTTCCAGGTTGTTTGCACTGCTGGAGTCAGAGCCATGCTCTGTTTGTGAAGTTACTTCTTTGCTCGTCAATGTTGAAAATATGAAGGGATGCTAATTTATCAAACAGGTTGTATTGCCAGCTCATGCAAAGGTTTCTGCCAGTTATGATTATGGCTTAGGAATTTGCAAGGGACTCATGTCCACTTTTTATAGGTCAGATTTTCCCTGAAGATCGTCCTAGCTTTTGAGTTGCAATAAGTGTATTAATATAATACATATGTTATATAACATATATATAATGCATAACAATATTATACATATATATAAAGAATATAAATATATATGAATATATATATTTATATAACAGAGCCTTTTAGAAAAACTGACTTCTAATAAGCTTTTTAATCAAACGTGGGATTAGTAATATTAGTTATTAGTGACTACTAGAATGGTGGTGCAGAAGTAATTAACAGAATAGCAATAAATTATATCTGGTAGGAAGAAAAATGATAAATAGCAGCTACTATATTGAACTAAGTGTCCATGTGTACCTGTACATGTAATGCATATGCATGAACATACGCCTGGATACATGTATCTTTCATATGTTCAGGTGTATCAACCCTTACGTGCATACTTGGTACAATTTCTGATCAAAACAAATAGAGCCCCAAACAGATCATTTAAACTGCAGGCAACTGATGCTTCCAGCCTGTGGTCCCTGCCCTGAATGCAAGCAGGTGAGGAATGGTGCTAAATACTTTTGATGTTGCCAGCTCCCATTTGCCACCCAACTTTTTTCTCCTCCAAAACCTCTTAACAAACTTCAAAGGCCTCCTTGCTTCTTGCCTTAATCCAGTGCACTGAGACCTCTAGTTCAAAGAACTTTCCTTAAACCCTCTTCTTAAACTGCAACCAAAACTTTTTCTTTCCTTTCCACAAAGTAGCAATTACAGCTCTGTTGCGTGGCAATTGGGCTTGGGCCGATCAGCTCCTGCTATTAATTAATCTCACAAAGGGGGCTCATTTCCTGGCATTCAAATTGACAAGAGAGCAGAGAACAGAAAGCTCTTTCAAAGCAGTTCCAGTTAACTGAGGGAAGAGGTATCAGAAGAAAGAGCCCCACAGTATTTGAGGTAGAGGGCACATTTGATACTGCCTATGCTTGCTACTGATTGAATGATTCTGTTGAGGAGAGCTCTTTACTAATCTTTTACCTGCAAAAAGCTCAAGAGCAAGTAAATGCAGCACAAATATTGCTAAATTGTGGCAGAGAGGCTTCACAGGCCAGGCTTTCGATTTCACTCTCCCAGTGCATCTTCTCGAGCATTATACTTACTTTAAACAGAAAGTGTTCACTTTACTAACACAGAAAAGCTCTTGGAAGAAGGGGAGGGGGGGGGGGGGGGGGAAATGAAGAGGCAAGAAAGAAGAATAGCAGACAAGAGATTAAAGCTTTTTATTCAGTATCTCTTTCGTATTCAAATTGTGCTAAGGGCTCTGTGAAAGTTAGAAGCAAGCTTGTTCAGGAGGGCTTCTAAAGTGTGTACATGGATTTCATGGGAATAGAAAAGAAGCCACGGACTGGGTAATGAAAGAAAGATAAGATGTCCTATATAAAACAACTCAAGAGTGGTTCAATTACTTCAGCAAACCATCAAGCAAGCTTTGAAGATTTGAGGAAACACTGTTAAAATGTAACAAAAAACTCATGTTGCAGGTTTTGTACCACTATATGTTTGTATACTGTGTGAATTACTGAAGCTATATTCCCTCTGTGAACATTATTTACTTCTTTGGGGTTTTTATTATTCTATTTCTGGATGAGCTATGTTTGTCTGGGAGAGTTATGGAAAATGCAATGTTCACGTTTGATCTTTGTATCTCTATGAAAGGAAGTGTGCCTTTAAAAAAAAAAAAAAAGGCATAATTGTTTACAAAAATAAGCCTGGGAATTAAAGGTCTGTGGCTGTCAGTTTCACATATTTCGTTTTACGGTTAAAATAGCCCTCCTGACAAAGGATAAATGGTATAAGAAATAATCAACTTCTTTCACCCAGGGAAAGGTCTGAACTGAGGAATACGCTAGTTATAAAAATAAAAGTCTGCAGTTTAGAAAATACCTATCTTTAATTGCAGCTATCTCTGTCTCCTTCCCTCCCCAGTTCTCTGTGTCAGAGACTTGACAAGTAACATCAAACATGGCCCAAGAACAAAGCTAACCAACCATGGCCTGCAGCATCCTTCAACCAAAAGTCACCTTTAGTCAAGCTTTGCCATCTAATTTGCAGTGTTTCTGTTTGTACTCTTCAAGCAGAAGTCCTAAAACTCTTACGGTATAAAGCTTTCCTGGTTTCTGTTCAGTAGGATTACAATGAGGATGCTGGAATGTTTTAACACTTTTAGCAATCATCAGCTGCAGCCGCCCTGGTGCTCTGACTTCAGAAATGCAGAGCCAATGCTCATTATGTTATTCCGTCTTATTTTATTTATTTATTTATTTAATGCCTGCTGAATAACACATCTGTAAGACTCCAATTTTAAAGTGCAACTTAATCCCCTTCTGTGCCAGTGTCCTGAAACAGAACTAAATTACCTTCATAGATTATTGTTTTTTTAATTTAGTTGGGTCAAATAAATGGCAATGTTATATCCCATTGTGTCAGTGACAGCAATGACTTGTTTGCTTGAATCAAAGTAAACAAAGACACTTTACAGGTCCTTCCCTCAAGAGAAAAAAAACTTACAAAAAGGAATGTCACCAGCAAAATTCATCAACTCATGGAGACAATAAAATGAGAAAAAAATTAATCTTAAAATACAAAGTAATTTTCCACTTTCCTGCCCTGTGAACAAGGAAAGTCATATAAACTCATTAAGCATAGCACTAACATTCAAGGGTTTAGCAATCAAAATTTTTCATGGGACTGTCAAGGATCTCATGGTTTTCTAAAAATTCAGATCATTAACTTGAGACCTCATATGATCATTAAAATATGGCACCATTCTCTTTACTCAATATTTAACAGTCCTTCTGGCTTTGCAGGTACTCAAAGAAAGGTTGTTTGAATTGTATCTTACTTATGCTGATTTCAACTCTTGATTCCACGTGAACCAAACACATTTTGCAGACAATTCTATTCTGTGTCTGACTATCAATGTCTTCTATTTCTAGGCTGCAGTGGTGTCAGAGGTTGGATTTTAAGTTTTCCCTCTAAGATTTCAACTCTTGATTCCACATGAACCAAACACATTTTGTAGGCAATTCTATTCTGTGTCTGAGTATGAATGTCTTCTATTTCTAGGCTGCAGTGGTGTCAGAGGTTGGATTTTAAGTTTTCCCTCTAAGATTTCAACTCTTGATTCCACATGAACCAAACACATTTTGTAGGCAATTCTATTCTGTGTCTGAGTATTAATGTCTTCTATTTCTAGGCTGCAGTGGTGTCAGAGGTTGGATTTTAAGTTTTCCCTCTAAAGACTGGCTGCTGAGAGGGACTGTAATAAGAACCGGTATCTTTGGGAATCCAATAAGCCAATGTTGAAAACACTTTAACACCCAAAGACAACCACCAGTCAAAAAAGTCTTAACACAAAAATCAAAATACTGTTCAAGTATTCTTTTTCTAAATTGTTCAAATTATGGTTCATTAATTAGTACTCATGCATTTACTCATGAACCTACTCTTCTTCATTCCTAAAGGAAGAGCTGTCAGGAAGGAAGACAGTGAAAAACTTAAAGAAAAGGACAATTTATATGTTGTTGATGAAACATTTTTTTTCCTTATTTTTTTTGATGGTCTTTATAAAAAGTTGGTAAAATGGAGTTGCTATTAGGACTATTCTTCTTCCTGTACTTTCTTCACTTGTCCCCATCTCCAATTCATTTTGTTTCTTCCTTCCTTTTGTATATCACTATTTTTTCCCCTGCACTTTACTCTCCAGTAATTTAGGTCCTATTGGAATTATATCAATTCATCCTCAATCAATGATCTCCAAGTATCTTTCAAATTGCTATAACAAAGACCATCACATTCTTGGATTTCATATACAAGTATGCAAATCTCTTCCTTGTGTGTTTGGAGTTCTGTCCCACCTTTTTTGACAACACAACTTATCTGGTGTAGTTCTAATCTTGCTGTAAATAAGATAATATCAACAAACGTAGGTTAACTAAGACTTCACTTATGGTTACATGCCATATGTTTTGAATATCTTAGTAATATCTGTTAATACCTCTATCACCTTCATTGAAACAGTGAGAGATAATCTCTAATTACGTTTACAAAATAATTGATTGTTCCTCTTGCTTCTATTGTCTTTCCTTTGTTTTCTGTTCTTCACATCTTACTCTTCTCTCTGTTCTGTTCCTTTCCCTGACTAATTTAGATCGTATGCTTTTTGAAGCATCACTCTTGTCATTTTATGGGTTCTGCTTAACACACATGAATAAACTCCCATCAGCTTGGTTGTCTATTTATATACATACAGGAGGTGTGTAATTCTAGAGTTTACCAATCTGCCTCTGAACAGTGTGAGCATGTAAGCCTCCAGAAATCAAAGCTCTCTGGTGACCCTCAGAAGGAATGTGGTTTTACCTGGGTTTTATTAAAAGTTAATAACAAGTTTTCCATCGCCTTGGACAGGAATTAGAATGGCTCTCAAGCATAAGAGAAAATATACATTTTTAAGTAAAATAGAAATGCCTATATGAAAGAAACTCCTTAGATTCTCTCTCTTTAGATGCATGAGAAAACAAAACATCTCTGTGACTGTCTAAAATTCTTTCTGATTTCTGAAGAAGAGACAGTTTCAAGGGAAATAAATAACAGGCATCTGATTAACTGACCAAAAAAGCAAAGGTCCTTCTCTCTTCCTAAAATGAGCAATTCCCTTCTCCATCAGCTTAATAAAATTGTCCAGGGCAATTTTGCTGTTTCTGAACTTGATATAAAGACAAATACCATTCTTGAGAGACTATAAAGCATACCTTTAGATCAATAGAGCATAGGAAATCCTCCAGAGATACAGTCTTGTTTATGGTCAGGGAAGCCTTTTTGAGGGTGGAAAAAGAGGGTTTCACAGTATTCAGGTTCATTAGAGTAAGTATCAGCCTAGAGGAGCCCTAATTTCTTTGAGACCACAAAAGAGATTCATTTGAAACCTAAGCTCTTTTTCAATTGTGGTACTGGAATAATAGATTCTATGGCAAGTATCTTGGAGACGGTAGAAACGGCTGCTCGCTTTTTAATGCATAGTTCACTGATTAACATCTGCCTGATTGAACCCTTATAAACTTGGAATGGACTGAAATTTTATTGAGTAGGCTCACTGAAAGGTCTCTGAAACATGTATACAATGCCAATAGGCATATAGACAGGCAAATAGGTGGGGTTTCCTCAGGCACTACTCTTGCTACCTGAGGACTATACATAGGATTGACAATAAAAGCTACTGAGAGTAGTGGTGTCAGGTTGTAGGTGTCACTCAGTTCTCTTGCATTCTGCTAAATGTATGTCACTGGATTTGGACAGGAAAACAGACTTCACTGATCACAGGGGCAATAAACGTGATAGTTATTACTGAAGCTTTTCTGAGCTTTCACATAGGACAAGAACGTTTTTTAACTTGGAAGGTTTGTATAAGTCCTTTCTGTGATAGGAAAGAAGGAAGGAATAGATATAAATGAAAGTTTTTAGAACAATATATTAAAAATATTTTAGTAGTTTCAGCACAGTTAAAGTTGAATTACTCTTTTAAATAGCATAACTCTTTGCCATCTTCAGTGTTATAACACACCAAACACAGGCTCTCTAATATCACAGTATGGGATTCCAATGTCCTTATTCAAAATGAGTGCTGATTTCCAGAGGATGGCTACAAAATGAAGTGATCAACCTCTTAACTCCCTTGGATAAAGAGTCTGACTCTGTCTCCAACATTATTTTCCCCATGAGACCGCCATTTCACCATGTGAATCACTCAGGAAAGCCAGGAGCAGCCAACATCAGGACTTCACTCAGCAGCATGTTGAGTGCTCCAGTATGATGCATAACAGCATAAGTGTATACATTTTAATACTTAATGCTGATATATTTAGTGAAGATAAAATATGCCCACAGAGGTCATCTTGCTCAGAAGGGATATCCAGAGTAGGGGACAAAGATCACAGATGATGCATTTGGAAACAAGACAATATTTATTGTTGAAAGGAAGAGAAAATGTGAGATAAATAAAAGTATCTGAGAAATTAGCTTCTGGCCTGGCCTGGTTTCCTGTTGTCACTCATTGTATAAAAACAGTCATCACAACTGAAGATAAATATGGTCTATGATCACTGAGTATTGAGAATTTTATCAGTGTGTGGTAAGTAGAAAAACACCTGTGCAGGGTATAAATGTGGTGACGTACTGAGAGAATTTTTGATGTCCAATAGCCCCTAAAATATCTCATTCTTCACGGTGATGGAAAGATCTAGGTTATTGTTGTATAGTGAAATATACTGCACAAACAGATATAAACATTATGCTTTTGTTTACTCGTAGCAAGATTTAATACTTTAACAGGAAAAAATGGATTTTGTCTCTTCAGTATTTCTTGAATAGTTTACGAATCTCATTAAAAAATAATTTAAAGAGCACACGAATAAGTGTTGAACATCGTAAAAAAACACGTGGAAAGGTACTTAGTGGCTTTCTCTCAAGGTACATTCAATATATCCCCTGAGAAATATGTTTACTTTGACTGTAGAATTAGGGATATGGTACTGGTTGGGTATTATATGTAGCAGACACAAAAACAAACAAACAAACAAACAAAAATGAACAAAAAAAAACCTATGAAGTTCATGACTTAAAACTGAAACAAAAATTACACTGGAAATCCAGGGGAAATCTAGGGGAATTCTTCACAGATTTGTATTGTAAGTACTAATGAGACGTACCTGTGTTAAAATTATTTACCAAACCACTGAAAAACTGAGCTGAAAACCAAACAACTGGTAAGTTCCCTAGGAAAAATGTATTATTGTACCTAGTGTAGGCAACTGTTGCAGACAGCTAAGACTGCAGAGGATAAAAATTCTCTGTGTTTATAAGGGTGCATTTATTCACAAAATGCTAGAAGGGCAGCAAATAAATCAAAGGGGGAACTTAGAAGACCCTAAGATTAAGGAACCTACTATACATGATTATTGTTGTGATGTTTTATTTTGTTCACTGCACCTCTGTATTTCTAGGATCTGCTGCTTGGAAAAGAGCTGCCATTTTGTTTGTCTATTAGGAGTAAACTACAGATTGTGGTGCTGTGACTTTCTTTGTACACCTTACATTGGTGCCGCAACCTGAAACAAAGAAATAAGCTGAGCAGAAGTGATGATACCACTTTTCTACTTAAATCCATTAAGGAAGGGGCATAAAGAATATGGGAGAAGGTTGGTGAGAAGTCTTTGACAGTTAGTTCAACAACAAAGCTATTTAAAGATACACAATATTAAGGAGTTACTCTAAAAAAGTAAATTGCATACAAAACTGTTTAGCTTTCTCTATTCAAGAGATATTTCCTAAGTTCAGTGATACAGTAGATTGACTTGTTTTAGGCCAGTGAAGTTGACAAAGCTGCAGCACACAGCAAATAATCAGGTTGTAGGTACATGTGGTTCTGTTAAACTGTGAAAAAATCTGCTGTGGAAAAATCTGTTTAAGCTTCAAAATTTGGTTTTCCAGTCATGCAGTTTGTACCCAACTAACTGTGTTTCTAGTACCACCAAGGAGCCCTTGGCATCGCTGAATAACCAAGTCTTAAGGGTTTTCATCAGGCTGTCATTTACAAAAAGGTGGTTATCTCCTCTGAAAAGAACAGCTGCTGACTCAAGTATGTCCCAAGAATGTGGCAAACTTTCCAGGAGATGGGACCATTTGTGAAACAGCATCAAAGTATGTAATCTTTGGGACTTGTGAAGAGACATAGGCTTCGCCAAAAGAGCATGCATACTGCTCTGAACCCTTTGCTAGGGAAGGGCAGTCTCATGGATAAATACACAGAAATTAAGAACATTAGCATCAGTGGAAGGCTGTTTCCCCCAATGAGAAAGGTAAAATTGGTTTAACAGTAGAGAAAATAAACTCACTCATAGGTAACTTTATTAGTTCCAGCCATTTTTTTCTTCTGATAATAAGTACATAATAAATTGATAATAAATTTCTGAGATAATTTTCCCATTTCATCTATTTTTTTTTTTTTTTAAGAAGAAACTAAAAGCGTTATAATATCTAGAGATTAATTATTTTTTATTTATTTTTTATTTTAATTCCAATAGGAAAAATCACAGAATTCTAGTTATTTTTTGTTGTTGTTACAAGTCATTAGGGAACATTATTGTGAGAGATTGTGAGATGTTTAGTTTTAATACTTTTGAATTACATGAAGCATCTTACCATTTCCAGCACTGCAGTTCTGCATTTTGATTTGTTGAGTTGGTCTAAATGAAACAGGACATGCTCTCCTGACCAGTACCATCAGTCTTCTGAAAATTACTTGTGTCCTTAGAATTAATCATCTGAGTTATGTCTTTATATGAACACAAAGGGAGAGAGACTGTTGTTCTATGAATGCAATTTATCTTGCCTGTCCCAGGTATCTTGGTACTGGATAAGTTGCTCCGTGTTTTTCTTTTCTCCCTCTGGCAGAAATCATGCCACCAAGTTAATAATATATCTGTAGATACCAGATGTGAAATTTCAATGAGATGAATTCTCTTCCTTTTTTTTTTTTTTTTATTTATTTTTTTTCCAATTTTAGTTAAAGTGTATTTTCAAGGTGGGTAGGAGATGTATGCTAGCTACCAGCAGATGTAGCTTGACAAGCTCTTATATCCTTTTCCTTATGAATGAAACCTCTCTATACATATCCTATCTTCTACAAGGACCTCAAGTCATGAGACTTCCAGCTCAAGTTATGAAGTTCCAGCCTAGATTCTCTCATATTATCTGAAGGATGGTGTAGTCTTCTAGATACCCTTGTTAATAGGAAAGGATGGGAGCTATATTTAAAAGTGCTTTCAGGCAGTGGATTTTATTTTGAAGTTATTTGTGAAAAAAAAAGCCCTGTGATACAGAACAGTTTAGATTCAGATTTAGAATAGTTTAGACTTTTATTATTATTATTATTATTATTTATTTATTTATTTATTTATTTTGAGAACTTATGTCTCAAAAAACTGCATGTTCTATCAGGAAAGTCTTCCCAGGTGTATTTTAATAAATCCCTTATTCTAACATTTTTATTTTAGTTTTTTTATTAAAATAATGGAGTCAGCAAATAAGTTATTACCAGAGGTAATGACATGCAATTATGCAAACCCAAAACAACACAATACAGTTTAGAAGACAGCAAGCCTTCCCATTCTACAGCCATTGGTTTGCTGTGGAAAGCTATATAACAGACACCAGCCAAAATTAATGAAAGAAGTACAGGTAATTTAAAATTAGCTGGATATAATGCTTGAAATCACCCAAAGACTATTTCTTAATCAGCCATCTATCTATATGTGGTCTCTGTGGTCTCATGCTGTGTACAGAGCAGTCACAAATAATTAGTGTGCATCATAGTAAACAGAAAGTGAGATGGAAAGGTCTTAGAGAGAAATCATTTCAGATGTATTTTTCTATGTATCTGTATTATGCACTAGACAATTTTGATAGCCTGTTGATAATCTGGAAATATTTGAAATGTAGTGGATTGAGAAATTAAAAGTGAACAACTCTTCTGTTAAAACTGTGTAACACAGGACTCTCAAATGTAAATGCATTTAATATTTGGTATGTCTTTCTATTTCAATAGGAATTTTTCTAAAAATTCTATATACACTTTAAACTGTTTATTATGTTTAGAATAGTGAAAAGAAATATAGTAGTGTTCAGTATACACATTTCTAAGGTACAGCAAGACATCCTACTCAGCAAAGGGTTACAACTTAACATAAATCAACTTGAAACTCATAAAAGTAATAACTTACATATATTTTATTACTATAGGCACATTTATTAGGATTAAAATTTTACAATATCATAATACCCCTACTGGCTCACCTAAAAGTATTAATGTAATAGGAACACTATTAATAAATGTATATCATACAGTAGGTATTTTCTAGAAAAGGGTGGCTTTGAACCCCAAGTATTTTATGTCATAAAGAATTTTTAGCTGCCGTTCAATATTAATTCCTAACTCATAAGCAAAAATAAAGAAAATAGGAAATACTCACCCACATAACATTGGAGTGCTTCAAACTGACAAATGTTTGTACCAGTTTTCTCCCACAAACATATTCTTCAATAAAATAATGTGCCTTCAATGCTATCTTTGAAAATGGTTATTCCAGAACATGTTCTGAAAATGTGTATTTTTTTTTTAAGTATTCTTTTCAGTATGTTATTTTAAGTGTATGTTTCATTCAAAATTTTTATCAGCATCATTTCAAGCATCAAGTCTTTAGCATTGCTAATACCATAAATTCAATTGTCACTGAAATATCAGATGTCACTGCAACTTTAACAAAAGATAACTAACTTTTCATTTTTATTTTTTTTTTTCAGCCACTGAATAAAGAAGCTAAAATTTGGCAGATTTCTTTCATTTCAACAGCCCCCCCCTCTCCCCCCCCCTTTTTTTTTTCAAATCCTGTTATCAATTCTAGCTGGTTGAATGATATTCAGCTCTATCAAATCTCTATTGAATCCTCCATAGAACACTTCAGATATTCTTCACCTTTATGTAACACACACTTTTCCAGCTGTTCATTATTGGTCTTCATGACTTCATTTTGACAATTACACATAAAGTAAAGAGCACTTCGGGGGGATGCTTAATGTAAGACTATAACAGTCATATACTTGATGTGTTATGGGATATTTAGATAGCATTTGTTTATCTAGTACATCACTGTGGGTGGGATTCATCTCACCTAACTTCAGATACCTATAATGTCAGCTAGTCATCCTATGGTCTTCTGGAGACTGATAAGCATATTTAGGACATCAATCAATTGACAAAATTCTACTTTAGGAGGAGATGAACCATGCCCCAAAAATTCCTATCCTACGCACTCACTGATTACAAGCCTAAGGTGATTAACACAGATGCAGATGTCGGATTTGTAAACATCTACATTTCATATTTGTGTCTTGTGGAGTTATAAGAAATTCTTAAGCTCCTGTGCAGATATTTCGGGATTAGTGTGTCTGGAGTGTGAAATGATGCTGACATAAGAAAGAAAAGGAGCGGCACAATCTGAGCAGTGGTGGTACTCAAAAAATTTGGGGGGCATGTATTTTGCTAAAGTAATTTCAAATATGTTCTAAAGCTGGCATTTGTCCTTAGGGAAGTGAAGAACATCTGTTACATCTACATGTGGCAGTGCAACTACACCACTGTTTGACTGGGACAAGCCATTTCTGAGTGAGGAGAGGAGTAAGGAGGAGGAGTTACATGAACCTACCTTTTTTTTGCTTTGCAGGCCAAGACCTTCAAGGTAAGACCTGTCATTACAACAGAGAGGAAAAGTCTATTCTTCACTGGTCTCTTGAAAGTCCTTAGGTCATTGACAGATTAGCATTCAGTCTTCTTGCAAACCTATCTGTTCTGAAAATGTGTCTTCCCAGAAGACATGCTGGAATGGTATCATTCTACAGCATCAGTCACATCTTAACAGTGTTTAAGACCTCTTGCCACCATCTCTATATAGAAGAGACTTGTGTATTGGAAGAAAAATGACCATGAGGCAAGTTCTGTCTGAAAATAAAATGCAAATATATGATACTGTGAGCATTATCCACTGAGTACACAAATAAGTGATGCCATCTGTGATAGTTAATTCAAATGTGAGTTCAGAATCAGTTTTATTTTTTGTTTTCAGTGAAGCACAAAAACTGGGGAGTTGTAGGGAAATCTGTCCTGAAGTACTTTCCATCAGTATATACATTTCTTCTTACATTCACTTACATTTCATTCTAGTACTTTCCTTTCCCATTCCCTTTGTCAAAGAAAATCAGTTGGTTCAAGGAAAAGGATGCTTACTGTGAGAAAAAATTGGCATGGTATCTTGCAGATCAATATTGATTTTTCCTATTCAATGCATATTTTATTGCTAATTGGATGCTAGGCATATATAGGCATCCTTTTTGGATATATGCAAATATTTCTGAACTTTTTGCTTGGTAAAATAATAAAACATAATTTAAAAAAATGCATTTCAAGATATGTAGAAAAACAAACCTAGTTTAGACTTTGGACAGATGGTCTGATTTGATGCAGCTGAAAAATAGCACAATTAAAACCTAAATATTGTATGTTTCCACACTGCATGAGTCAGAGGTCAAATGTAGGCATTTATTTTTAATTTTGCCAGAAGATCCTGTATAGTGCACCATATAGAGCAAAACTAAGCAAGATTAATGCATATTCCTGGCTAAGTATGATTGGAACTTTCTGCTGGCATTTATACATAGGTTTAAATTCATTAAAATATAACTATCTAATATTTGTTTTATATGACTGAATTAATTACATTTGTAAATGTTAACACTCAATGACAGGTCTACACAAATCACCTCATTAAAATACGAGTAGACTGTGCCTGAACTCTTAATTTTAACTCATTTTTAACTAACACCAACATAACTGTTGACTTTAAGGACATTATCCTATGGAGAAATTTGTTTACCATTTCCATTTATATTCCTTGTTACCAATAAAAGAATTAGTGAAGGACCGATGAAACCAAATCAACAAACCGACAAGACTTTTAATGGTAGCTATCACCAAAGAAGAATTTGACAATATAAGCTGATGGATGATTTCCCTTGTCCTAACTAAGAAAAGACTGAATGCAACATGCAGGAACATAGCTGTTTTCGATCAATGTTAGAATGGAAAATTGAACATTCTTTTTCTCTATATTCACATTTTTATGATCTCTTTTAAACCAAAGGAAGATAAATTCAAGTGGGTTTTAGTTTCTAAAACCTTCTGGTTCTAGCATGTTGTATAAAAAATAAGTGCCCTTTTTTTGTCCTTCCGGGTGATTCACGTGTCTCCACTTTACTGTCTTCCTAAGCTGTGCTTCCGTTGCACAGTTTGGCACGGATAAATCACTCCCAATTTGTTTGTTTCTTTGTTTTCCCCTCCTTTCTTGATCAAAGTCATTCAAAAGTCCCATTTCTCCTTAAAACTATACTCGAGCCACTATCTTTATCTGTTTCTGATTATCCTAGAAGATTTTTAGATGAGAGGCTGCATTTTATTTTCCTCCAACTCTGCAAGTCTTTTGTCTACGGAAAATATCCAGTCAATTTTAACAGTACTTTCTGTGCTTCCTGAGGCAGGTTTGGTAAAAGAGTGAATAAACCCTCTTTTACATGTGAGTAGTATTTGCTAGTTAGGCAGATGATCACAAGCCAGTGTATATCATGTGTTCTAACTAAATATACATGTATATGTCACAGAGGAAAAGCTGGGCATACAGTCCAGAAAAAGGAGAATGGTAAGACTCAGCTTCAAAATGTTTAGCCAAGCCCTTCTTGTTTAAGAAGATGCCTCAGGAATTGTAATGTGTATGAGGTACATACAAACCGATTTGCAATTGCTAATGCTTATTTGAGATAATTTGAGATAAGAATGCCCTTTTTGATTTCTCAACATTCAAAATATCTAGCTGGAAACTGTGAAAATGCTGAGCTTCTTCAGGGTTTCAGACTTTATTGTTTTATTATTTTTAACTTTATACATTTTACAAGTCAAATATTTTGCATTGTGTCCTTTGCCAACACCAAACAAATACATTTTAAATGATTTCTGTGGAATTTGATGCCGAGAAAGCAGTTGTAGTTCATTATTACTCTCTAACAGCTCTGCTTTAATGTTAAATAGGTCAATGTAGACTACCCTAGACAATGTGCTAATATAGATTCTACCTACATATCTACCAAACTACTTAAAGTTTGCAATACACTTGTTTTATTTATAAAATTTTTCTGTCTATGGAAATCTCTTTGATCAGATGAGAAATTGAATAAAGATTCAAAAAAATGTTTTGTGGACACAAAATTTTCAAAGAATCATTGTGTCATTAATTTACATAAAAATTCAGTTTAATTCAGAAAAAAAGAAAAGAAAGGAAAAGAAAGGAAAAGAAAGGAAAAGAAAGGAAAAGAAAGGAAAAGAAAAGAAAAGAAAAGAAAAAAGAAAAGAAAAGAAAAGAAAAGAAGAAAAGAAAAGAAAAGAAAAGAAAAGAAAAGAAAAGAAAAGAAAAGAAAAGAAAAGAAAAGAAAAGAAAAGAAAAGAAAAGAAAAGAAAAGAAAAGAAAGACAAGTCATTACTGAAAGCATTTTCAGTTGGGCTATACAGAAACCTACTGAGGTGGATGTAAAGATCAAAACTAGTGTGCTGAAATTTTAAAAATCCCAGACATATTCTTAATAAAGATGCAAAGTTTTGTTCATATAACATTTCTTTGAAACTGTAACACTTGGCATACATAAGTCTTATGCTATAAAAGAAATGCTTGTTCAGATACACTTCTCTTTTGATTCTGAAGCAAACAGGTAAAATTATATTTTGTAATGGCCCATAAAAAAAGACATCTTTAATGCATATCATTTTGAAAATCTTCAAACTGTATACATGCTTTTTTTTTTTTTTTTCTGTGAAAGAATATGACTGATCAGAAAGAATACAACAGACCAATTCTGGAAACTCCATGAAACATTGCATAGGTTGCTATGTAGGTTCTCCTCTGAATGCTTTCAGGTGTTTTATGAAAGCCTGAATGCTAAGTCCATTCAGAATGGTGAGGAAAACAACAAAAGCAACCAAACCAAACTAACAAATTAACCAACCAATGAACAAACCAACCAAATATACTAAAAAAAAAACCAACAAACCAACCAATGAAACAACAACCCCAAAACATAAATCTGACAAAGAGGCTCAAAGACGAAACTTGTCATATGTATACTTTAGAAAAAAAAATAAAAATACACTCAGTGTCTATTATATTGTAAGCAGCATATACTTGTTTTCTGATGTTTCAATGACTTCAAAAGAAAAATAATTTTTAGCTTTCCTGCACTGGCATGCATCAATCAACGTGCACTATGGCTTCCAGAACATAACCTCTATTAGAATATAGGTTTTCTCAGATTACAGACAGGGGGACATATATGAGAAGAATAGGTTTTCATGGCATTTTCATGTACTATTAAGTTAAGAAACTAAAAAGACATACATAAAGATTATTTTTTTCTATGTTTTCAGAACTAGCAGAACTATTCTTGATCCAGTTTGAAGCAGAAATACTTTCTGTTTACTCTCAGCCAGTTAATTCATGCGTATTATGCTAATTTTACATTTGGATCATTAGAGGACATAAACCAGATTTGTGATTGTTTTTCTTTAAGAGATTTTTCCCTACAACTGTATTGCATATGGTTTCATACTGAACTGACTGCAAGAAATCTGAAGAGTTTTGCTTGTTCATAACAAGTGATGTGTTACTGACTGATATGAAGAAAATTTTCTTCATTTTGAAGTTGTTTTTTTTCTTCTTCATAATCAACTTCGAAGTAAAGCAATGACTTTACACAATGACATGTGAAGTATCAAGTATCTTACAATACTTCCCTACGTTCATGAGATTACCTAATATCAAGTATAGCTTAATTCAATTTCTGAAGTACTGTAGAAATATTAAAGAATTAACAATTTCCTCAGCAGAGTACTCTGTATTTAATTCTCCATTTTCCTGAAACAAAAGTTGAGGCATCACTGTTGAAAAGATTGACTTTCAAAGTACCAATATTATCACAGAAAAGATGTTCACCTATTCTCAGCTATTTATATCAAAATCATGAAAGCCCCACACCATTGCCTGTTCATAGCAAAACAAGGTGATCAGTGTACAAACTGGGAATGTAAATAGCTGATTCCTGAGAGCCAGCAATAAAATACAACATCATATCCAAATCAAAAAATCTATTACTTTCCATCTCTATTATTTAAATGCACTACAGGCATGCTGGTCATAATGTAGATGGTCTTCTGTGCATACTTTTTGCCTGACAACAAACCTACCTTGTCTCAGGAATGTCAAGATGGCTGTAGGGGATGAAATATAAAGGCAGAGAAAGCACATATTGCTTCTTCCCTAGAATATTCCCCCAGACTCCAAAATTTCCCAGCTCAGGGACTCACTGAGTCACAGGTGGGTCTTTGCAATTAGTCATAATGTCTTAAAAAAAAAGTTTTCTCTTCCTCCTCAAAGGATCACAGCAGATCATTCTAAACTCAAAATCAGATTTAGATGCTCTACTTTGGGTTTTAAAAAGTTTTTAGGTATAGTATGGATCCTAACCACAAGAAAGTTCTTCACAAAACATTTTCAGAGTTGTACATTATTTCAGGAACTTATATTAGCTGTACATTTTGGACAACAACTTTCCCTGCATAACAGGAAATATTGCTATTCATGTTCAGTGGTGTCCCTGTTTGAAAGCAAGATATATCTGACTGCTTGTTTTCCACTGTGTCTTAAAGCTGAGCTGAAATATTTCCTTCATTCCCTGTCTAAAACATGAATAGAAAAGGATGACAGTCTTTTTGGATATTTACCAGTGAAAAGAAGACCTCACTTCCAATTCTTCCTCATCTGGAAGGATTTTGAGCTTCCAGTTGTGTTTACATGCTTATGACTTTTGAGCTCAAAACATAGGATAAGGAACTTTAGAGCTGTGCCCAGATCTCATACCTTACATAGATCTTGCAAAACTCTGTCTAGACATTCTGTCATCTCTAATCGGAATGAATCTCTTCCATTTCTTCTTTGTCTCCATGGTAAATTACATGCATTTCCTTGATGGTGCTACAGAACAAGGAAAACAACAAAAACAAAGAAAACAAACCAAAAACAGAGATCTTGTTATGAATAAGTAGAATTAGAATCATCTCCCTGTTTCAGCTGAAAGACAAGAAAGAAAAGCTCCTTTTCAGTTGTACTCAGTTAGGCCAAGTATGAGTTCAAGTATTTTCATTTTGAAGATGAGTCCAGGCTTTCCACTTTCTGAGCAAATGCTCAATTGTTAGACTGCCCTATAAAAGGGTTCAGGGTACTAACCCTTGTTCTCTGGATCTTCACTGCAATGACAGAAAAGCTAAAAGAGACAGAATTTGAGCTATACTTTGCATTCCCCAGTTATTACTAGATAGCTACCTGCCTCTCAGGCAGGAACATTGCCTGGCCCTTTTGGAAGTCATTGCTCTGTGTAGCCAGCATACACATGTAGACAGGTATCAGCTCATAGAATCAAATAATTTCTGATTCTATAATAGAATGTTTCTAGATTCTGGAACTCATAGAATCATACAATATCCCAAGTTGTAAAGGACCTGCAAAGATCATTGAGTCCAATTCCTGACTTCACAGAAGACTACCCAAAAATCGAACCAGGTGTCTGAGAGAATTGTTGAAATGCTTCTTGAACTCTGACAGGTTTGGTGCTATGACCACTTCCCTGGGAAGCCTGACCACACTCTCAGTGAAGAACATGTACTGTTTTCACATTGATGGCTAGCTGAACTCCACTACACTGCTCTCTCACTCCCTCTCACCAAAGGAAGTGCGGGGAAGAAATATGATTAAAAAGGGCTCAAGAGCTGTACCTGTCCTCATGGACAAGGAGATTGCTCTCCAGTTAATGTCACAGGCAAAAAAAAAAAAAAAAAATTAACAGGGAGATTAATGTAATTTATTGTCTATTGCTAACAACAGAGAAAGAACAGAGAAAACTAAAAGCAAACTAAGAACACCTTCCCCTTCCATCCACACTCTTCTACATTCTAACCCTCAGTAGTGCAGGCAAATGGGTAATGGGAGTTGTGATCAGTCCATAATGCTTCATCACTGATGCTCCTTCATTTTTACTCTCTTCATGTGCTCCAGCACAGGGTTCCTCCCATGGGATGCCATCCTTCCTGAACTGATCCTGCAGGGGCTGCCCACAGGCAGCAGCTCTTCAACAACTGCTCCCACACAGCTCCATACCACGGGGTCCATCCCCCAGGAGCAAACTGCTCCAGTACGGGTCCCCCACGGGTGGGCGGCAGCTCCCCCCAGACCCCCAGCTCCCGTGTGGGCTCCTCTCCACGGGCTGCACCTCTGGCCTGGGGCCTGCTCCTGCAGGGGCTCTCCATGGGCCGCAGCCTCCTCCAGGCCACATCCACCTGCTCCACCAGGGGCTCCTCCACCCATGGGGGGGCTGCAGCGTGGAGATCTGCTCCATGTGCGACCCATGGGCTGCAGGGGGACAGCCTGCTCCACCAGGGGCCTCTCCCTGCACAGGCTGCAGGGGAACTGCTGCTGCCTGCCTGGAGCACCTCCTGCCCTCCTGCTGCACTGACCTTGGGGGCCTGCAGGGCTGTTTCTTTCACATTTTCTCTCTCCTCTCTCCCAGCTGCTGTTGTGCAGTTTTTCGTTTTATTAAATGTGCTGTCTCTGAAGTTCAACCAGCATCGCTCTGACTCAGTCTTGGCCTGTGGTGGGTCACTTTGAGGCTCTTATCCAACATGGGACAGCTTCTGGACTCTTCTCACAGAGGCCACACCTGCAGTCTCCCTATTCATCCCTCCAAAACCACCTTGCCATATAAGCCCAGTACAGAAACTTTTCCTCATATAAATCTCCCCTGACTCCAGCTGAGGCCAAAAGCTTCTGCTTTAGGATTTGCAACATGTACCTTGGGTACCCCCAAAATATTTCCTGCATCGAACTTCTTTGAAGACTGTCATAACTTGAAACTCACTAATAGAGTGAATCCAGCTAAGTCCTAAAAGTATCCGTAATATCACTGGAAATATGAAGGCTCCATCCAAAGCTGCAGGTGAGGATGAGATAAACCCTATGAAAACTATTTGAAGATGTTGTATGGAATGTTATCATACTGCAGAAGTGATCCAGCACTTCTGGACAGTGGAAATTCACATGCCCTAATTGCTTGACTCCTTTGTTACCAGTTCTCTGGAGGAGATATTAGAAAGACAGTTCTCACCTAGGATGGATACAGCCTGAAATCTTATTACAACCATAAATGAATTTCCTACATGCCTGCAATCTTTACTGAGGATCAGTTCCTCTTCCTGTAAGTCATAACCATATCAAGCCATAACCCACTCTGTGAAGAGGCAATCTGTCACAAAAAATATATGAATGACATATATGAACTTTATTTCCCAACATTCACCATATTTTTAAATGTTCCTACCTAAAATAAACACTGTGGCACCACTTTTCAGTTTGCTACTTCTAGAAACAGCCCTAATTGCAATGACAAAACACCAGTTCAGAAAGCATAAGATTTGTTAAGGAAAAAACATAAATTCCCATTTTATTGCTTCTTCTGATGGCAAATCTAACAGAAGTCCTGGAGAAATTCTTAAAGCACCTAAATTTTATGTGTGTTCCAATAGCTTTTCTCTTCCCCCAGGGAGAAAAAAAATACCTCAGTATGAGATAGTTTTGGGTGTAGACTCATTGTCTCCTCAGAAATAAATCTTTTTTTTTTTTTTTTTTTTTTTTTTAAATATATATATATACACTAGACCAGAAATCAAGTTCTAGTCATTTTTATTTGTGAAGGTTTGAATTTAATAAATACACAAAACAAGGAGGCCAATAGTATTTTATAAATTCTTACTTTAATAAGCTGAATAAATTGTTCCATACTTTTAAACCACCTTAGAATGGCTATGTATCAAAATATGTACTCTATTTTTATTTATTTATTTATTTTTACTTTAACATTGTTTTTTCTTCTGAGTAATATGATCACTGTTGTCTTCAGAACCACACATGTTGTTCATTGGTGTACTCAGAATTAATGGTGTATTGATAGGCATATATTTATCAATAAGCAAGCTTAATCACTTCACATAGTTCTTTATTTGTAACTCACAAAATATCTGTGTCAGATTTAATTGTACATAATAGTTTTGCTGCAAACTGAGACTCAGGTAAAGGTTAGGGGACTAACCCTTAGTTAACCCTTAGTAACCCTTAGTTACTACAGACTATGCTAAAACCAAATCCATGCCACCTGTTTTTATATTTCCTTCTCATTTCAGGAACTGAGGAAAGGATTTTGCATTTCCCCCATTATGAATCTTGAATATATTTGATTTAAATTATGATTGTGCCCCACTCAATATATGTGGTATTATTATGTTGATGGTCCATTGCCAGATGATAGGAGAATCAGTTTCATTACTGCTGTGGGTGCAAGCTGGATTTGACCAAAGGCAGTAGAAGCAGCAGACTCAAATTTCTAGGGTTTACCAGTTCTTGCCTTTCCCCTTCTCTGTACCTTACTCTCTCTTCTTTCTTGCTCTTTGTCATGGTAGGAGCCTTTTGACCCTGACCCCAAACAAACTCCTAATCCATGGGTTGTCACCCTTTACCACTGCTGCCAAGACATAAACAAGTCTGGCAAACACACAGCGATAAATAACATTTATCCCAAAATGTACAAGGAAGACAAAGAACACAGATTAAGAGATACCTCCTTGATGCTGTAAACACAATGCAGAGACCTCTAATATAATGTTGGAGGTGCACTACAACTCTGTGTTCCTTTTGGTGAGTGTCCTACAAGGTCTGACTGCAGCACGGCAGTACTTACATTTCCCTAGGTAATGAGCC
This sequence comes from Anas acuta, assembly GCF_963932015.1. NCBI lineage: Eukaryota > Metazoa > Chordata > Aves > Anseriformes > Anatidae > Anas > Anas acuta. Next base: position 65,352,965 of record NC_088979.1, on the reverse strand, counting down.
TTTCCCCTCAGAAAGGGCTGAGCACTATCGTGACTCTGAATATGGCTCTGAATGTTAAATATTTGTCACTGATGATTCTGTTGACTGTCATTACATGGTGCAGGTGTAGATGGTCAAAGTACTTGTAGATGGCCCAAGTCAGGACATGGATTAGACACAGAGGCCCTCGTCCCCCTGCAAAGTTACCTGGCCCACAAAGATGATTGTCTCCCTATATTATGAGGATGGCTTTTTGCTGATGTTTTCTGACTCAAAAGCATCCAGAAGGAGGCAGATGAAGGCAACCACCAGACAGTGAAGTATTTAGAGATAAAAAGTTCTGTGAAGTTTACCTTCTCAGGGTTATCTTTATTTCTGAAAGAGCCTTGACTGGCTTGACTACCATCAATCTGTGTTTGGGTGTGTTTCCAAGGTATAACCTGACATTTCAGTGTGGGGATATACATGTATAAGTGGGACAAAGGCATCCATAAATGTTCAGCTCTAGTTCTTACACCCTTATTCATTTCTTTATGTTTCTTGAAGGGTGGAAAAAATAAGTAAAAAGAGAGAAAAAAAAATCCCCGGTTGACTAATTTTTCTCACATTCCTAAGTCAAGATAAAGTGACTACCTAAGTGTGAATAACTTCTCCCATGTAGCCAAGGACCTCAACCCTGATCTGGAAAGACCACCCTCCCCAACACCAAAGACATAATTATACTTCCATGCTATTTTAATCATGAACTCTTCCTGATGTCGTCACTTGTGTAGACTTGTGTTTATTATAACATGACACTTTTTTGATCTTGGGTGCTGTGTAATTGAAAAGAAATATAACAAAATAAAAAAAGTCTCAGTTTAGCTTACTCAACTGCCACAACAAAGTGGCTCAAAACAGTGTATCATGCCTCTAATGTTTCCTATTAATCATGTGATGTGAGTAATATTGTTTTTGAGGTATGCAATGACACACATGAATTGTGAACTTGAGGCATGGTAAGTAAGAAATAAACACTTTATATGGGGAGTAAATAAAGGGAGTAAGGATAGTATACACAGCTCTTACTCTTTTAAGATGCAGAAAATATTGCTGCCCAAGCTAAAACTGCCAGTAACTGGCTCCCAGTCACTTGCAGCCTAAACATTAACAACAAATTTGCCTGCAGCTGGGCCACCTTTTCTGTGACCCTGTCAGATCTTATTATTTATTCATTTGAATGTCTAAAATGTAGCTACAGGTGCATGTCTTGTGCTTTGTTCATCTCTGTTCTGTAATTAAGAGTACAAAATAAGTAAAGGACTTACAAAAGTTCTTTATATACTAATAAATGAAGCCATTATATTTCTATGTATTTTTCATTTTTAAATCATTGTAAGATATAAGGAAGACCAACTGATGTCAGCAGTGTTGGAGCAGAGAGGAAGAAAGGCAATATTGGTTGTAATAATATATAAGTGAAGAAAGATTGTGCCTCAGATGAAACCAACTAATAGCAAGACTAGTTTTAGAGTTTATTGACTTATTTTCATTAGAAAGGGGACTGATACAGGAAAGTCTTTACAGTCTTTTTCTCAACCTTTGCTACAAAAGATACCACACAGTTCTTTATTCAAAGCTAGGTGTTTACCTTGTCACGAACTAAATAGCACTAAATAGATTCATTGGTAGGCTGAGCTTGCTTTTTTATCACTCTGATAGCAAATCTCTTTGGTGGGAGCAAATCTCTTACAATAAGATATTTATTAAGACCTCGTAGAACTGGAGAGCAGAGTTCACTCTGAAAAAGATGACGTATAATTTGTAAACACATTGACTCTAAACTGAAATAGAGATGTGTGTTGGATAGGAGCCTGTAGTGGGTAGGAATTGTTTCCTGGGTAAGGAGATGGCTGCCAAACATTCAAGTACAACCCAACTGACAGAATATTTCAGAAGGTGACTGAATTTAAAGACTTTAATCTGCATGCAAACAGTTCAAATCCAACACAGGTGAGTTGATTGGCCGAAAGCCATTATTAATTGGTCATATTACAGCTGTTAGGATATGTAAAACAATTCTGTCTGTTCCAGGTTAGTTCTTAACGGAAAATATTACATTATAGGAACTATTAATAATGTTGTTCAGTTGACAACAAGCTACTTGTCGGAAGTCACTTCAGAGAGGTGAAAGATGGAACAGGGAAGGTGAATTATTTTTTATTTTTATTTTATATGCGTGTGTGTTTGCTTTTACTTTCAATTATTTTTTAATTTAAATTTAAAAGTGTTTTATTCTCCTGGTCAGTGTTTTAGAATGCTTAAAAGGACATCTGGGAAATGTGATGGCATAACAGCATTCATAAACTCAGTTCTGATTTGACCATTGACTGCAGTTTTTATGCTGTCCTCATAGCCATCATAGATATATATTCCATGCCTGTCAAATTAATGACTATTCTTATTTTTATTCTCATCTAATCACTGTTGCAACACTCTCTGGTTAATGTACAAAATGATTAGTTTTTCAGTGATACTTCAGTATACAAAGATTATAATGACGTATATTTTACCTCATAACTTTATGCTGTGATTTCAAAATCATTGCTTTGCTTGCTATTCTTTTATTGCTCCTGCATTATTTGTCCTATTATTGTGAAAGACTGACAAGTTTCTGTTGAACATAATTATTAGTTAATGTTCATACTCTATGTAAGTGCAAACATTTAGTCTTAGAGCTTATACAAATAATACATTTTCATTGTTGCAGGAAGTAACATATTTTAAGCTCTAAAATGAGACCTTTAATATATTTGTGACATTCCTTTAGAACTTCTTTCTAATAAGAAAGAAGCTGATGATGTCAAAGGGTAAATAGATAAAGTAGAACCAGAAATTAAAGAAAAAAAAATCCCCCAATTTTCCACTTTGAAGAAGATTGGAAAATATGGCACATGGTACCTCATGATGCTCAAGTAGATTGGATGCACCTGAAAGTGATGTTAAGAAAAATATGTTCTGACTATTGACTAATGTTCTGTGCCATCCCTATATGGAGCTAAAACTTGAAAACAACACTGTTCCCCTTAATCCTGAGTCATCCAGCTCATTTGATAGAGGGATATGAATACCATTTTTATATCAGCAATATTGGCTTTGGAATAAATGCTGAGTTACCAGTATCTATGCTAGGATGCCTACTGATATGAGTGAGAGATCTTTGATGTTAAAGGTATGGTATAGGATTTTATTCCTGACTACATTTAAGCTATTGTCTTCTTCTATTTGTTTAGTATGTTGTTGTCATATTTATTAAAAGACAAAGAGGAAAAATGTTCCTCCTAAAGACAACCACATTTCTAGCCTTTTCCATTTTTTTTTCCCCCAATTTCTCAAATTCTTCTTTAACCCTGTGAGTCTTCCTTTCATTCCTTTGGCATTTCCTGAAGAGATATCATCTTTATGTACTTCCTAATCACTTATGTCAGCATGAAATCCTTTCTTTTGTTGCCAATGTAAGCCAATAGGTAGGATTTATCTTGTCTAACTTCACATATGTTTCCCTGCCCACTCTCATGTCTCATTCCATGGAGAGAATGAGGCACTGTTAGGAAATGACAGGTTCTTACCTGAACATAGGTGCCTGATGCCATTTGAAAGAGTCTAGCTAAAGCAATCCCACAAAACTTACTACACAGTCTTGCACCCTCCCAGAGGCCAGGGACATAACATGGGGCACAGCAATCAATGTTTAGGATTAGCCCATTTCATTTCAATCTAAAATAAACATCCAAACTAAGGCCAATAAATTGTGCCCTAGGTATACCACAGTGGACTTTTGTGTTTTAAATAGTTGTCTAAGTTACTTTTACAGGCCACTGAAATCTAAGTCCATTCACAAGAACGTGGGGAGCTATTTAGCTCACTTTCAAGTAGGCACATGTGCTTGGTCTGCCAAACCACTCCAGAAACTCTTCTGGCTGAATTAACTACACTTCATCGAACTATAATAGGACTGTAGGCAGCTATATATAGGCATCTGAAATCATTCATTTGCAACACAGAGCTATTGTCTAGCATTATGTTTACTTGAATCCCACCCCTGACTTATAGGTGATTTCAGCAAGGTGAGATAAATCACACCCTACTCCATCATCAACTACAACAGAGTCCCAAGAGATGCATAAAATGTAGGGAAATTCACATCCCTCAGAATAATTTATTAAGGTTGTCCAGACCAGGAAGATAACACTGTATCAATAACATTTGATTCAATAAAAGAATTTGTCTTTGCAAACTTCAGTGTTCCAAATATACTTCTTATGAAATGACAGAAGGTATGAGAGTGTTGTAAAGCAGCCTGTACATTTTATACGTGGATCCAAGATGTCTTGGGGTGAATAAAAGCAGGGAGCCTTGTCTATACCTAGCACAGACCTCCTTGTTTAGGTAAAACTGACAAAGACCTTGAATCACTGAACTATGAGACTGATATAAATTCAAGAGATTATCCATTCCATCTTAAAGCAGGACCAAGTTCTCCTTGGATGTTCCTAACATCTATTTGTCTATCTTGTTCTTAAAAACTTCTAAAGGAAGGGATTCCAGAACCCTCATGGGCAGCCTTCTCCAAGATTTTGTCACAATAACAATAAGCTCTTTATTTACTTATTTTTATTTACAAATATTCCTTTTCCCTTTACTTTTTCCTCTACTTTCCTCTACCCTTTTCCTCTACTCTTTCCACTGATCACATGATGACCATATCACGATCTTTATAACATCTTTTCACTGTAGAGGATGAGAGTCATGTTCTGTCTTAGTTTCCATTTATGTATGTGTCTGTGTACTTGTTTATTAATTATTTCCTAGACTCACTTAATTCTCTTAACCTTTATTTAATGTCTTCAAAACCTTGTCTCATTTTTCATTCTTTCCTCTGGGTGTCTCACATTTATCTTTCTTTAAGTGTGATGTTCAGAAGTGAACACGGAACTCCAGCCAGGGCAGGCTGGACAGAGCAGTGTGCTGCATCTCATGTGTGACAACCCTGCTAATGATCTGCAGAACGAGAATATGTGGAATAAGAAAATCCCATTATCAATTTACATTTAGCTTATGACTCATATCAAGCCCCACATTTCTTCTCTATTTCCATCTCAACATCTATTCCCCATTTTATAAGTGCACATACATATTTTGGATTAACAAAAAAAACAAAAACAAAAAACCAACAAACAGTTCCTTCAAATATTAACATTTCAACCAATTTTTGGAAATAATTGAGCAGATAATTCCAAGGGGTGCAAGATTTGCAAGTTTTCTTATTTTTTATTTTTTTTTCACTTTTCAGTAAGAAGAGGAAGAGACAAAGATCAAAAGACAAAGTTGTAGTAATTCAACTTATTTTTCATCACGTAGATTTTTCTAGTGTGATAAACTACTTTCAGTCTTATAATTATCTCAGAAAAGGAGGAATGGGACAGAAGGACTTCATATGACCACCTCAGGGACAACACATTCGAAGAGTTGTCACAGAGTATTTACTAACATACTAAAAACAATGTTTTTCACTTCATAGTTTTTTGCATTTTTTGGACATGGATCAAAATAGAAACATATTATTCCAGAGCCTTCTGGACAGGCAACTGAAGTATAAGATGACTGGATAGTGATAGAGACAATGACAAAAAAATACTAGGGAAAAAGCACAGCAAGAGGAGATAGCAATGACTAAGGCAATACTCTAGATGATTCAATTCCATGTAAAAAAAAATAAAAAAAATAAAAAATGAGGTATGAATACGGAGTAAAACTTCAAAACTTGTCTTTATTTTTAGAACTTGCACAACTCTAACTATTAAAG